>NC_092181.1:9566817-9789317 GCF_043641665.1 Enoplosus armatus | reverse complement strand
CAGTCGGAGCTGCTTACAACTTCAGCTCAGCTCTCTCAAAAATGCACCGTGTGATGACTTTGATCGTCGACAAATCAAATGAAAAGGCCAAAGCCAGCAATGTGGGATTTCCCTGCCCAGTCGGTGGCTCTCCCAAGCCCACTGTTTGTTTGTTTGTTTTTTTTGTTTGTTTTTTTACTGAAGATGCAAATCTTTAAAAAGTAGTTTCATTTAAAAAATTAAAAAATAAAATAAATTTTAAAAAAGCCCCAGTGACTTCCTGAAGCAGCTGGACACTGGTAGTTTTAAGCAGATGTTACTCGAACTGGAGTAAACAGAGATTAGTTCAGGACTATTTCCAGTGGCGGATGGATCCACATTTGGTGCTGTAGTGAGTATTTGGGGCAGCAGGACGGTGCATGTGTTGGGGTTGAGTCAGAAACTAAAGTAAACTGCAATGTGTGTGTGTGTGTTGAAGCAACATGTCAGCCAGTGCAACAGAGTGACTCATTAATGTGTTTTTAATGTGTATGGCTCAGAGGAATAAGCCATATCAGTGTCGTGGGAATTTCAGGATATTGGATATGTACGCACAGCAATTTCCATGCATTTTTGCGTAGCTCTTAAAAGAGTCAAGCTGACACTATGTTCAAGGTGTAACTGTCGTAGATTGCGTCAACAACAAACTGTGTTAAGCAGCGGAATTAATGCAACTCCAGACTTTAAGTGGTTTGAAAGCAAACGGAAGGTCGCGTTTTTATTGACAACCTTGAACGTCCTTCCACAGGCTTCGACGTGCAGGAGATAGAAATGTGTTTTGAACGAGATTAAAAAAAAAACAAAAAAAAAACACACTTCACCTATACAGTGTTTTCATTTAAAGTTTCATTTAAATATTTATATATTTATATATATATATTTTTTTCTTCTTTTTTTTCTGGTTGCAATTTTAGGGAAATCAAAAAGTGTTAACATCTGCGTTTCCATGTCACGAACACCTGTGCCTACAAAGGAAAGCACTTAATATGTCGCGCAAGGTTGAGTTACTGGACGTAATTAAAATGTTTATCTGACTAAGGTGATGAGAAACATTCACACGCGTATTCCTTTTGTTCGAGAATGATTAGCCTTTGTCTTGGTGTTATACCTTCTTCTTCCTCTTCCTCTATATGTCGAAACCACACCTGGGTCATACATATGCATGCTTTTTTTCTGACAGTCTCTCTCTGTCTCTCTCTCTCTATATGACTCACTGTTTCTTATGAAAGGAATTTTGCTCAGACCTGCATTTCTAAGTGTGATGTGTCATTCATCAAGGGCAGAGTAAGTAGCGCGCTTGATTTATTCCGCAGACATCTGGCTGGAACGCGCGCATTCATCACGGCGGGCCGCTTCGCCATCACTCTTTCGCCGCCGGGCTCAAGCGGCGCAAACGCAGACGCGCAGCCTACATACGTGTATGCGCAAACATCGACGGCCAATTTCTTTCTTGTGCATGAAGAAATATCTGCACATGTTGCGAGTGCAGGTGTGCTGAAGAAACGCTCTTATATCGACTCACTCGGCAATATGTAAATGTGCCTCTCGCTAGAATGTTTACATTTACTCCTTAGCAATATCTTGTCCACGCTGAGTAAGCATTGTTTCTATCCCATATTGCCAGTCTTCGTACATTTAACCTCCTCTTTGACTGAAGTGGACTTTCATATCATGTAAAGTAAACTCAGAAAGTCTGCCAGGTTTGGGAAAGCCTTGAGACAGAGCCCATAGAAAGTATTCCTCCATGCTTTCCATGAGCCTTTGGTGAGAGTTCAACGAGGAACATCTGCCCATCTGCCTTTATTCCCCGATTGGTGGGAAGTCCCAACGCCGTCAAAGTCCCTAGGTTCACCATTCTGATGTCACCACATCCCAGTGATCTTTCTGTCCTTGGATGCTTTTTAAAAAAAAAAAAAAAAAAAAAAACGCCACCATTATTACCCCCAGGATGTTCAGGGGGGTGGTTCAACTGAAGGTTTCCACCGGCTGGCTTCACCACCCGGGGCATCGATTCCTATCTCCTGTCTTCATGTGGGCCCCATTAAATGTTGTTATACTCCTCCAGTTAATCTCACCTTAGTGAATGATGTCAGCATCCCTGGGATTTTCCTGAAGGAAGTAGAGGACCTGACCCACCGGAGAGGGTGGACAGCTTCAAGTACCTTTTTTTTTTACCAAATGCAAATTCCGGGTATCCCCTCAAATACTGAGGAATTTCCGCTCCCGCACTGTCGGGAGCGTCCCGACGGGGAACATCGCTGATGCTGAAACGGCACCGAACAGGACCGCAAGGCCCTGATAAGAGGGGCTCATTCGGCTGAATGTACAATAGGCGGATATTTACACCAGGCACTGCAAGAAGAACAAGGCTCGGTGAATCATTAAGGATCCCAGCCACCCGGGAAGCCCGGGCTTCTACCCTCAGGCCACGAGGACCCTAAATGAAGTCGACCGCGATCGTACATTTATGTGCTCACATGCGATGAATAAGCTTGACTGGTTGATTGACGGACAGAAATCTGAAATTCGTGACGCTTCTGCTGGTCAGTGACCAAGTTTTCAACAAGCCAGTTCACAGACGGAGTGACTTGATGACTGAGTGATGGCAGTCCGAACACACCGTTTATAAAGATATATATTTGTGCAACTAATGAACACTTGACAGCTTGCTTTGGTGTGGTATATAACATAACCCTTGTTGGCGTGACAGAAGGGGTATGCTGTCGTGGTGTGAAGTAAAATGATAGAGGTCAGCGTGCAAATTAGCCCCCGTGCCTCAGTGGGAGAGATGGCTAGAACTGTTGGTCGCAAACACTCTTTGTTTGTTTCTCCATGGACAGATTTAAATAAAAAAAATAAATGAATAAAACCCCAACAACATTCTGTCTGCTTCGCTTGGAAGTGCCTAGAAACTTTATCGCACGGCAATCACGGCCGCTGAGAGCAGAGCGTTTTGCGTTTTGAGAGCGCCAGAGAAGCCAAACAGATTATGAAAGCGGCACACGTTGTTACTTACGTCACTCTGGCACTGTCGGCAAAGAGGAATACGTGACAATCTGTTCCCCGCAAAAAATTAGGTTACGGGGGTGATCCGAGAGGTGCCGGGAACAGATGGCCACGCCAGGACGAATTTACATTTTATGTATTCTTTCAGTGTATTTAATGATTTTATTTGTTTCTCAGTACATTGCAGTCACTCAGACGCACTCCCAGCCACACGTTAAAGGGTCACTTCATTTTCGAAATGTTGCGAATTGCCAGCAATTGAAATCGAAGAGGATGTGTGGCGCACCATCTCTTTTGCACCACCCCCTGCCTTGTGATTTAGATGAGTCTTATCCCCTTAAATCTCCAATTACGCCCCTTTAAGACCACTAAAAGCATATTTTATGTCTCGTCACGGTGCGGGCCACGCCTCCCTCTCCCCGATCACCGGGTTTGCGGGCGAGTAAAAATAGAATTCATCTCAGTCCAAAAATGCTGCCTCCGCCCCGTCCGCCTCCGGCTCTTAACAGCTTTACTTTACCGTGACCCGAGTGTGCATGAGCGATGAGGTCAAGTCGAAAACATTTTATATAGATGTTAATATTTAAACGCGCATTTCTTTTTTCTTCTTCTTCTTCTTCTTCTTCTTCTTCTTCTTCTTCTCACCCAACCATGAATTAAACACACTCCTTATGAGTCACACCTTGCTCTCGCTCCACCTCCACCTCCACCGTTGCTGTGTGTCACACAGCCTTGCCTCTCTCTTATCTCACCCCGTCCATCCATCCATCCATCCATCCCTTACTCATCCGTCCCCCTCTGTCTTCCTATTTTCCTACATCAGTGTGGCATCTCTCAACATCTCTTTCTGCCTCCCCCCCCCCTTCGTTTTTTTTTTTTTCTACTTTTTTCGTTCTGTGGCTCAATAATTGATGTGAGACGTTCTGTCTCACTTCGGCTGTCTGGGGAGGTTTAAGAGACATGACTCGGCTATGGAGGGCACTTTGTACAACCCCTGACACGCACACACACACACACGTTGACACACGCATTTTATTGCAGAGAGTTCAAGCAAGGGTCATTTCTGTTGCATTAATGTTGCAGAAGAGAAAGTGCTTGGTGTGCGTGTGTGTTAAGCATTTATTCAGATCCCCATAAGTTGACACCAAATAGGGTAACTGTGTGTGTGTGTGTGTGTTTGTGTGAATCACTGTCGGGGTTAAATCTTCCCCATCCCTCCAACAAACAGCTAACACTACCTGGGTTAATTCTCTCAATGTTTTGTTTTTGTTTTTTTGTTTTTTTGGTGAAGCATGTGTGACATTTTTGGTGTTCGCGCTCACTTGGGTTTCACCTCAACATGCCCCTGTTTAGTGATTTTTGCCTTTTCCATGGCCACCGGGGAGGAAAACGAGGCGCACATGGCGGTCGATTTGGATTATTTATGTTGTTCGTATCAAGTTGAAATGAACATAGTTTCCCTGACAATGAAAAGGACGGATGGTTGGATTGGATTGGAGTGAGCAATCATCCATTTCGTCTTGTGACACTCGTCGACACGAACGTTGGATGGTTGTGAAAGTCTTGCTTGCGTTCTTTCTTCAGAAACTATTCAATTTTAAACCAAATCCCAATCCACATCCAGATTTCTCCTCGATATTATGTTTATAATACTGCTAATTGTTCTGCCCATTGCGAAACATGTTGCCAGATACGTTTGCCATTAACAGTTTATATAAAAATTATGCCTGGGGAACGGGGTCGGCCCGCTGGGGTTTCCTCGGTGTGCTCCAGTTTCTTCCCACGGTCCAAAGACCTTTTTGAAGGTCAGGTGAACCGACGACTTCAAATTGCCCGTAATGGTTATCTGTCTGAATGTCAATTTATTTATTTTTTTCTTTTTTACCAAAATATAACTTCCTTTTTTTTTTTTCAATCCACATGCATAAGATCCTGTCGGGCGTGCCAGTAGTGCCAGGGATTGCGAGACTGACCGACTGATGGTCAGATGTCAAGGGGCAGACAACTCATTTCACGTTTTATTTGCAAGGAAGCGCAAGGAAGAAAACTGAGGAGGAGGAAAAAAAAGGGAATGTCATCTGATGTCGACATTAAAATGCCGTTTTGTGTGTATAGCTGGCTCGCTAAGTATCAATAAAGCTATTACTAGGTCAAATAATTGAAAATGAACGATTTACACCTTCCCTAGGGGCAAGTGTAACTATTTAGTTGTTACCTCGAGTTGTGTTGTAACTTATCTCCTCATGTATAGAACCACAACTCCTGACCTTATAACTAAGGCTACGTTCGCTGCCGCAGCAACAGGGCTGCAGCTGCTGTTTGTGTTTGCTTTTAGCTCGTTAATAGGCCGATATCTACTCCATACCTGTCCAGATGCACTCAGGGAAGTATTGGCAAGCCCCCCCCCCCCCCCCCCCCCCAGCTGCTGGAGAAGGGACTCGTGGCCTCTGTGCAATTGATACGCCGTCTAATAACTATTATTGTTGAATGTTGCAGTTACACCTTGTTACTGATTAAAAACGCAGGTCGAAGTCAAATGAAATGAAGTTTATTTGTCCAGTGCTACTTTATGTGCAGTGGCAGCAGGGACGTGCTGTGTGTTTAAATACAGCTGCCACCCCAGCTACCCGCCTGCTGCAGATGAGCTCTGTTAATACCATATCGTCACCTTCCTAAAATAATGGCCTGAGTCATTTTTTGACAAAAATGATTTTTTTTTTTTTGCCTAAATCATCTCCTCGTGATGCTGGCCACCTCTGGTAAAATGGCCTGCATCCTCAGTTGAACAGATCATGCGAGTCTACCCCTGTAGTATAATGAGCCTGAGTGTCAAGAGTGTGACTTTTATTTATTTTGCCTAAGTCAAAAGACGATGTGACTTAGGCAATTTTGCAAGCTTTTCAAGATGGCGGCTGCTTCAAGAAGAACGAAAATCTACCCAGCCACTGAAGTTATCTCCATGATTCAGGGCTTGTCAGCCTATTGGTAAGTGATGAGGTTTACTGTAATATAGGCTAGGCTATAAATATTGTAAATAAGTCCGTGAAGCTAGCGTTTAGCAAAGAGTGGAAAGGCTCCAGAATCTGTGGCTGTTACGAGCTTTCCGTGAACTCTTTCCATCTACAGTTTTTGTCTCATTTTTTCCACATTACATGATCTAATTGAGAAAGATTTGAATACCGTGTTATAATCTAACAGCTAGAAATGATGTGTATGACTAAAAAATTACAAAGGATCCTCTTTACTTTTGTGTTTTTATTGAATGAAAATCTCACTCGAACATAATATTAGCAATCAGAGTTGAAAACTGCTGAAGTCACAAAGGCATGTTCAAACATGTGCCTAAGTCATTTATTCCTCTTATGTTACATAATTGACAGACATTGTTATTAGTATGTCAATAGGCGTCTATTGTCATAACCTTTTTGAGTGAAATTTTTTTTGTGAAACTGAAAAACCTGAAAAAGGCCATTATTTTAAGAGGGTGTCGATATCTGTCAATATGTCCAAATCCAGACACATTTTTCTTTTTGCTATAATTTAAACATACGTAATTCACCCCACTGCATCCAGAATGTTTTCCCCAATTTGTCCAGAAATGGATACAGGGGACTCTATTTCTATTGTGGCAATACTTTGGCCACCAAATCCTAACCGCGCACCAAAATGGCCTTCGGCTCTACCGACACGCCATGCTTTTGTCTTTCTCCGGAGGGTGTTTAAAGGTCCCATATGGCAGAAAGTGAGACCTCCATGCCTTGTTTGATTATAAAGCAGCTCCAGGTGCTGTGAAAGCATCAAGACGCTCAGTCCACGGAGAAACGCACACGGCTCATATTCTTTTAAAACGAGCCATCAGGACTTCCGTAAGGTTGTGATGTCACAATTATACAGTCAGGTATTCTCTCTCTTCAGGTTTTTGGAGGTTGTTCAGTTTGTCTCAAATGGCTTGTTTCAGACGGGGGGGGGGGGGCTGCATGAAGGGCCAGGAGAAGATACATAAGGACTGTACTGAACTGTGAATCATGCAAAGCTGCTGTAGTGGAGTCCCAGAACAAAAACATAGAGTTGAAACTTGCGTAATATTGGACCTTTAAAACAATACTTTTTAAAAAAAATTAATTTCTCAAACTTGGTATAGTTAGCAATGCAATTACATGAGCTTCGCAAACACCTCAAACAGCCCCGGATTGCGCAAAAAAAATAAATAAATAATGCAATTAAAATATCTCAAGTAAATATCAATATCAAGTTTTAATGAAATCAACATGACAGAGGGAGTGCAGTTAAAAAAAATAATCAATTTAAAATTTTAAAAAAAGCAAACAGGTTGGTCATTTTATTTATCTTTATTTGCGTCTCATCTATATTTCAGTCCTCCCTTCTCTGTCTCTCTTTGCTGTCTTAATTGAAAGGCCATGGCAGGGGACCCGAGCAGCAAATAGCCTGATCAATACAATGCCTGATGTGTAAATTGATTGTGTTTTGTGTGTATGATTGTCTGTCCTTGTGTGCGCAAGTGTTTGAGTGACGGAGAGTGCGTCTCCCTGTGTGTGTGTGTGTGTGTGTGTGTGCGCGCATTCGTGCTCCCACTTATTGAGGTGTTCAATCAGTCTAATTCATTCTCGCCCAGAGACTGCCGTGTGGTTGCAGGACGATTCATTTACTCTGCAGGCTCCAATCAAAACTATTCCCAGCATTCCCCGCTGTAATAATCACTGCATATGAAATTAGAAGATCCATAATGCCAAACTGCCTTACACTAAGGGCCAAAACAGGCACGTGCGGAAGTGCGAATGGCTGAGTCTTTATGAATCTTTATGATTAAAATTCATAGTGGACATTAGGGAGAATTCCGACTCACACGGCTTATAAAGTATCTGTTATCTGTAGTCTTTTAAGAAAGAGAAAAACACTCTTACTTACTTAATACTGCATTGGGAATAATGCCAAGATCGAGACGAAGCTTAAAGTCATGGATGCAAAAACGTGGCACGCACACACACACACACACACGATGAGACTGTACTGCACATGTGAACCATGATATAATATGAGGCAAGTAAAGTGAATTTGGATCCGCTGATCCTGAAACGAGGTCCGAAGAGATTTTCACGTTTTTTGTCCCACCACATAAAATGCGTCAGCAGATGCCCCCACTCGTGGATTGTGGAGATTTTACGTGGCAGAGGTTGTCGTGGGCATTAAAAGTCATCTGCTCACTAGTCGGCCTTCACAGCCTGGTTGTGTTTATACTCTATACCTCTGTCTGTCTATATATCTATATCTATCTGTATTCTCTTTAAAAGTGAAGCTCAGCGGTGGTGACGTCGAAGTAACGCGACCGTGTTTTACGTGATGAAGGCCTGACTTCTGAGCAGATTAGAGCGTTAAATCAAAAAAAAAAAAAAAATGATAGACTGTTTCAAGAAGAAGAAGAAAATTTCCAAAAGCTGACTCACTCACCGAGATGGCATTCCTTCGCTCCCATCTGCGGCATCGATCCCTTCCTGCTCTTCGACGTCGGTGTGGCATCTGCTCAGTCGCGCTTTCTTAATAACCGAACCGAGACAGCTCCCTTGTTTGTTAACAATAATTCATTTTCTCCACTAAGAAAGCTATTTTCAAAGGTAAACATAATCTCAGGGCACTCCAGCCATCATTACAATTATCATCATCTGGCTGAGCGATGCACTTCACTTCTGCGGTGCCCCCCCCCCTTCTCTCAGCTCGTCAACAATCATTTATTAGATACATAGGCATCCAAATGTGAGCACACAGGATGGAACACAGAGACGAGGCAGAGGAGACTTGAATTACAACAATTTGTTTGCATTTATGGCAACAACAGTATCCAATGCATTGTGTTCACTGATGGCGTTTCGGAAGTGTGAAACTGATAAATGAAACGGTTTGATGGTTCCTCCAAAGGTAGATTACTTTGTATCTCTCCGTGTGTGTGTGATGATGGTACGCACGTTCACATTTAATAAACAAATCTCGCTGTGTGTTTGGCTGCGCAGCTAAGGCTGTAATGTCTTATCTTACGGGTCATTTCCAACATGGCTTCCTGGAAAGGACGAGGACGCGATTTGGTACTAATTATAGGGAAAAGTTCTCAACTGGTATAACTTCTAAAAAAAAAAAAAAAAAAAAAAAAAAAAAATAATTTATTTGAAATAATTCTTACCATAACCTTGTAATATTTGCAGGCAAGCCCAATGTGCAAAAATGGGGAATGTGCCAAGAGGCAACCAAGTGACCATTAATAAATAAATCAATAAATTACTCATGGCCTTATGACGCTTTACTTTCGAGGGGAATTCCGGTTTTTCCTTTTCATTTTTTTATCATTCGAATTCCAAATTAGTAGGAAAAGCACATAGTTATTTCCTGGAAAGTAGAGGGTCACCATTAAGTCTTGTGTCGAAACGGTTTGTGATGTGAAAGTGTCATGACGGAGAATTCAGCTCTTGTGTTAATATTGCCTTTGAATTATTTGTCACTCACATTTTACTGAAGGTGGCAAAATGCAGATTAATTAGAATAATAATAATAATAATAATAATAATGCACGGTATATTAACCTACAGAGTGATGTTACTTATCTTTGGATGTTAATTAGTTTCCAGAGTGCTCTCACTCCCTCTTCTTAACATACTGTCTTAAAATAAAAAATAAAAATAAATAAAATAAATAAAAGATGCAGGTATAGAGGATATGAAAATCCATTGTTTATAATTAATAAATAAATACATATAGTCGTAAAATCAGGGAAAGTCGTGAAGTATCAA
Source organism: Enoplosus armatus (assembly GCF_043641665.1). Classification (NCBI taxonomy): domain Eukaryota; kingdom Metazoa; phylum Chordata; class Actinopteri; order Centrarchiformes; family Enoplosidae; genus Enoplosus; species Enoplosus armatus. Next base: position 9,779,499 of record NC_092181.1, on the reverse strand, counting down.
GGTGACGCAACAATCAAACAAACCCCAAACAGAACATTATATATATTCAAAATAAATATGCTGTCTATGTATGTCTTGGACATTTTTGAGTGGCTGCATCATCAACTATGTCCATTATGTGATATATATACGGGATCCCAAAATACAACCCAAAAAAAAAAGGTGCATTTGCGGTCATTTTAAGGCTCCAGAAAACAGGTAAGAGCTGCTGCAGTGGTGAAAACAGAATCTTCTGAGCGTGCTCGGTAGCGTCAGTTGTTGGTCTGAAAGATGAAAAGGTCTCTTTGGGATCTTCCATCAAATTTTAAATGGACCCCGACTCTCTCTCTCTCTCTCTCTCTCTCTCTCTCTCTCTCTCTCTCTCAGTCTGTTTGGTTCTTCCCAGCTAACTCTCCCCATATCTGGGTTATTTTTGTTGCTATATGCTCAAAGTTCATTATTAATAATAACTATAATTCAAACAATAACAAATTAAAAGAAAAGTTAGGTCACATATACAAATCCCCAAGCATTTGCTCGTGGTGCCCCTCCTTACAAACACCGAGTGGTTCAGTCCCACCCAGCTGCGCCCGTGGGAAACCTACACAGCCGCGTTAGCTCTTCGTTTCGTTGATGTCCTGGCTTAATGTTAATGTTTGATTTCAATTAAATACACTCTATAGACATCAACATTATCCACTTCCAGCATTCCTACAGTTATTGCATTTTGTTGCATTTGGCCCGAAAATATGTAATCACCTCTCATTTTAGCCCCCAAGTGAGCTTCAGCTCCTCAGGTGTTCTCCAGTGTACCGTATTAAAAAAAAAAAAAAAAAAAATTCAATTCAAGTATTTGTACGCATAAGTCGTCTATGGGAGAAGATGAAATCTATTATTAATATTTGGGGGTCAAATGTTGGGCTTTGAGGGTGCGGGGCCCCAATGTTATATTCTGGTCAGGGGGTCCAAAATCTCTGGTGGCACCCCTGGCTATGGGGCCTATTGTTTTCATATTAAGGTACACATATTACACCATGAAGTAGTTGCTTATTTTTGCTTTTTGTTACATGGGAATCAATGATATTTATTAAGTAAGGGGATTAAGGGAGATGGACTGTTCTTATCACCTTATGAGGCCCATACTGTGCGACAACGTCCTTACTTACGTATCAATAAGCAGTGATTAGGAAGTTATAGCAGTAGTAGTAGGCGTAGCAGTTTGCAGAATATGGCCATGCAGAATAAGGCATTAATAAGCGCTTTATTATGACTAATAAAGAGCCAATGTGTGACGAATATGCATGCTAATAAGCGGCTAGTTAATGGTGAATATGTGTGCCTTGATGTAAAGCGTTCCATAAAGCGAGACGTGAAATGGGGAACAGGGCGCATCCTGTCTTGTGAGCACCGAAAACCTTTTGCCTTTCAGAACTCTCTCTCTCTGTGTGTGTGTGTGTGTGCGTGTGTGTGTGTGCGTGGGGCATCAGTATGGGGTGGGTGGAGGTTTAAAATGGCGCCTGTCTGGAAATAGGTCCATTATGGTTATAAAGTACTTTTAGTCTTCCAAACATTCCTGACTCACTCTCCTTCATTTTCTCTCACTTCACAGCATCTCCCTCTTCTCTCTCCCCCTCCCTCCCTCCCTCCCTCACATCTCTTGCTCTTGTTCTTCTTCTTCTCTATGCTGTCTCCAAACTTCTCTCTAGCCAATTAGTGCTCAGTCTGTTCCAGCCGAAGACAATATGTCTGCTCCAAATCCAGAGAGGAGGCCTTAAACACTCTCCAGAGAGAGAGAGAGAGAGAGAGAGAGAGAGAGAGAGAGAGAGAGAGAGAGCACACACACGTGCATTAGGTGGGGAGGGTCTTCGGGGTGCACTTGCCTCTTGCCTCTCCAAGCATCCGAGGTGCCTCTCTGATTAGATTTGCATAAATGAACTCGGAGTGGTGTTTCCTTTTTCTTTTCAGGCTAGATATGCGAGCACACAGCTATGCGTTGTAAGCGTAACACGATCAGCAACCGTGTTACTGATATGACTTAATAATAATAATAATAATAATTAGGACTTATTACCCAACACCGGTAAGGTTCAAGTGCGTATATGTGCGTGTGTGTGTGTGTGTGTGTAAATATATATCATGTGAACAATGATGCAATGTCACTGGGGAAAGATATGGTCAACACTGACGCCAGGCATCAGACATACCCATTACACACACATACACACATACACACACACACACACATACACACATATCAGGCTTAAAGATGATACAGTAGGGAAAAAAAAAAGAAAAAGAAAACTACACCCACCGTGACTGATGGGCGATCCGGGTTACACAAAAGGAACATGCAATATTAAGAGACGATATTTAGGACGGACTGGCGTTAATCAGTTGTGGATTAAAGCAGCTAATGGTTCGGCGTTGCCGACCAGCACTTGTCGCGGGAGGAAAGCGCTTACAGAGCGTCACAGAACACCGCAACTCCACTACCAATATTTTGAATCAAGGTGCAAATAATAACGGAGAAGACGAGGCAAATTGGGTGTGGGACATTTTATATGCTCTGATCCCATGAGAACATTTTAAAGCTGGGCTACATTTCACAATGTATTAATGCAAAACAATATATTCCTATCCTTTTTTTGTTTTGCTTTATTGAAAATGTCTATTACCGGATTTTGTGGCTAATTCAGAGAATTCAAATCCTAACCCCCCCCCCCCACAAAAAAAAAATATTGACATCCTGTATTTAAGTAGCAGCCACGATGTAAAAGTGCTTTGCTATAATAATAATAAAAAAAAGTATTTTTAGCAAGTCACTTCTTATACAGGCAACTGGCCCCTCTCATTGGTGTATTGTTACATTATATTATCTGCAAGCAGCATTCTAATGCCGTAGCAAACCGAAATAAAGCTAATTTCTACTTTGTATAGCGTTGGGTAGTTTTATATGATCATGTGTTTTTGCATTTCAAGTGCAAATCTGAAACGTAACTACAGGCATCATCAGATACCTTCAGGGGAATAACAAGTACGACACTTCCCTGCAGGGAATTAGAACTATAAAGAAGAAAAACAATGCTGTGTTCGGGGAGGCTTCTGGGCATCATCCTTTGGGCAGTGGGTGTGTAGCCCCCTCCCCCAATATAGCCAATAAAAGCACGCTATAAAAAAGTGACCAGGTGCCAGATCGTAAGCAGCATCCACGTTGGTTTCTACCAGGGCTTCCATAGCCTCCCCTCTTCAAAACAAGAAGAAATGAATTAAATTAAACAAACGAACCAAAATAAATTTAAATTAAAAAAAAGAACATTTTTGTAAAAAAAAAACACTTGAAAAAACCATCTAATATCTCTTCCATCACAACCAATCACGCCAATGGCTCTTAATATTCTCATTCTTAACACGTGAGACAAAACACTTCAAACCACTTTCAACTACGAAGCTCCATTCGATGCCATTCAAATGCAGGCGCCACGTTGCATTACGGGGATTTGGAAAAGTCTCGAAATGTTTTGAACTGCGGTACAAGCTTTTTTTCGCAAACGGAAGTGCAAAAATGATTATTATTATTCGAGATTTAAAAGCAGATGAAGGCATTCGGAAGGGATAAAATATTTGAATGTGTAATCAGGGGTCCGCAGTCTTATTGCTAACTATATTTTTAACTATCAGTTGTTCTTACTGGGTTCCTGTGCTCTCTGCCCATAAAAGGTCACACCGTAGCATCATGGGGGGGAAGCATGCTGGGCTCTGACTGGTTGATGCGCAGCTAATTGCGACGCGGGGCCAATCCCAGCCCCTGATTTTGATCGCATTCTGGAAAAGGCTGATATACAGATATATATATATATGATATACAGTGCAACGCGCAGCAAGGAGTCCATGTGTAGAGATGCACTGTTAATAAAACAAAGGAGACAAGCCCGTTTTTAAATAAAAAAAAAAAATCTGACGTAAATTATTATTTCATCTTCTTGTATATGATATTTTGTTTGAAAGCTGAAACTCTTTGGTTGCTATGATACGGAATAAACGCGGCAGTTCGGGTGTTAAATGCTGGAAATGCTGAATGTAAAAAAAAAAAAATAGAGAGGACCTGCTCTGGACGGAAGGGGAGGCTGAAGCCCGTGGTCTCATGTGGTTTCATGAGATTCTTCGTGCGGGGGGAACATCTCGGGCGGGGTTCGATTGGACCTCTGGGCACGTTATTGCGGATGACTTATTTATTTGAGTAGCGGTTTTGCCATTTCTTTGGTTTGGAGTTCTTTCCTTGACATCATCGTGGGCCCAGATTAACCATCCCAAGAGGGCCCCCCCCCCACATACACATACACATACACATACACATACACAGTACTTCTAAGCTGTGACACGACCCCTCTCCCCTAGTTTGTACTGTCAGTCGGTAGGCAGGACATGCACCAACGAGGCTCAATACTGGGAACTAGAATTTCAGGGGTGCAGAAATACCCCCCCCTCTGCTTGTCCAAGTTTTTACTTATTTTATTTGAAGACCAAAAAAAGTGAAGAGTAACACTGATAATCGGAGTCTTCATGAGAGTGTATGCCATTTCTCCACTCTTTCATACCTGGGAAGAGTGTTTGGATCTGCCTGGAGTCCCCCCCCCCCCGTATGTGTGTGTGTGTGTGTGTGTGTGTGTGTGTGTGTGTGTGTGTGTGTACACATTCTTCACGCCAAGAAGGTCACACAGAGGGAGGGAGGGAGGGAGAGCGAGAGAGAGAGAGAGAGAGGAAAGATGACTGAAGTGCTTTTAACTTTCCTTTCTTCCTCTCATCATTCCCCCCCCCCCCCCCCCCCCCCCCCCCCCCCGTCTCTGTCTCTTTATCTCTCTGGAGAGGAAAAGGATTAGAGGGGGGAAAAAAGGCGGAGTGTATGCAGCAATTGGGCCTCTAAGTATATGTGTGTGAATGTTTATGTGTGTGTGTGTGTGTGTGTGTGTGTGTGTGTGTGTGTGTGTGTGTGTGTGTGTGTGTGTCGGACAGAGTGCAGCGGTGAGTGATCGTCCGACAGCAGAGCCCAAGTGAGACCCCCCTCGTCTCTCCCTCCTCTCAACCCAGCTCCTTCTTCGTCCTCTCCTCCTTTGTCTTCTACTGTTCTGCGTCTCATCCTCGTTTTTCCTTCACACACACACACACACACATACACTCTCGAACACATCCAGCAGCCTCTGCTGTAGCCACTCTGCGAGGTCAGAGAGTGTAAGTGTCGTCAAATGCATGTCAGCCTCCTGGGACCCTGCTCCTCCCTCTCCTCCTCCTCCCTCTTTCTTTCTGCTTTTAAGACATGGAAACCACAGTAACCACGACAACTCCAGGCACAATTACTACCTGCTCCCTCGTGTGGGTGTGTGTGTGTGCATGGGGGGGGCATATATATAAAGGTTGAGGAGCTACACTTCTTGGCCTCTTGGCCCCTTCCGCTGCCTGCTTACACCCAGAATGTCCGCGGATTGTGAGCTATTTTGTCTGCTGCTACGAGATTAATGTTGTAAAGGTCGTGGTTTTTTGCGCTTCATTAGTTGATTATCTGAAATGTATCTCGTGTTACTGTTTGCCCACATTGAACACGTTTCCACTATCATCAATGAAGCTGGCTACATAAACAAAATTCTATTAACACTTCTTACGTATGTATTTTAAGCAGCCATACTGTACATCGGCTATTTTCTGTCAAACAGGGCTTTTCCAGTATGGGGTCTTGATCACCCTGCCGGCAATTGATTTCGGTTGCTTAGCAATTCTGCCACTTACATGTGTGTCTTTATGTATTTAGGCTTCTATGTCCGACTATTCAGAGATTGAAAAGCTGTACAAATTGACCCCTCGCGTTCCTCATCCGCCACTCTTAACTTTTCTTATTTCTACGTCGACAAAATCATATCAAATAACCAAGTTAGTTGAGTTGTTGAGGTCAGTTAGAGGAAACACCTTTATTAAGATATTACATTAGAGCAGGGGGTATTCAGCTAAAGTTCGAAGAGGTCCAGTTAGAGAAAATGTCCTCAAGCAAAAGGTCCGGAACGTCCTAATGTCTAACTTGCGTTGTGATTTAGTGTGATATATATTGAACTAGCCTAGTAGTTGTATCAACGTCTGCATGTGATCAACAACTGACTGTCAAATCAAATAAAGAAAGTACAATTCAAAAACATTTTGACCATATTTATTGTCACTTAACATTGAACTATACAGATGTATAATACTGTAGATATGTATACTGTCCTTCTCTCATTAAGTAAAAGAAGGGCTGCATTTCAAAATAAATAAAATAGCTTTAGAAAAATTGTGCATCTTAAAATAAAGTGCTTAATTTTAGAAAAACAAAATAAAGTGTAGCAGCAGCTTGAGTTTCTCTTTTTCTTTGTTAACTGTTTCACATCTTGACTGAATAGTCTCTCTCCCTGTGTCGTTCACTCGTCTTATCATCTGTCACTCGCCTCTCACCTGTCTTATCTGTCTGTATTCAGAGTCTCAGTGTTTCTCGCCTGGAATGCACAGATTTGATTGGCTGAGTAGCGCCACGTGGGATGGCGTAACTCGTACGCAATTGGTCTGTGAGTTTCCTGAGCTGCTAAACCAGCGCCGCAAAGACTAGAAAAGCTGCGCCGGCAAAAATAGGAGCGCCCCGACAAAAATTTAAAATCCCTTAATAATTTCTTGATTATAGGTCCGGGTCCGTATAGGACGGCGTCTGGGTCCGGACTCGGACCGCAGTCCACCCTTGTTAGTGACCCATGCACTAGCATTCTGTTATAATCATGACAAAAGTGGTGTTATATTTGTTGATTACAACTACATACTTGGCAGTATATAGTTTTTTTTTGCGTTTTTTTTTTGTAATTTTTTTTTGGGGGGGGGGGCTTTTTGCCTTTAATTGAGAGAGATGAAAGGTGGGAGATAGAGATTTCTTGTCCTCTTAGACCTATTTTTTTTGTTTTAGGGATTTTGGTGAATACGTTGCTATCATAACTAAAAAAAAAGAAGCGTACAAGTTGTAATAAACCATGGTTTTACTTGGTTGAAGATTCAGAAAACCGCAGGAGCCAGGACGATCCAGGAAAGACGCCTTTGCCTCAACCAAAACACTTCCACCTGTCTGCAACTTCATCATTAATCCCCTGCATACCCTCACCCTCACAAGTGTGAGCTACAAACTTGAGCAACTCCAACTGAGGAAGAACAGAAAAAAAAAAAATGGGTGGGGGGACAAAAGGGTTTTTGAGTATACTGGCCTTCCCTCACTTCTCTGCTCTTTAAAACATGTTGGTGACTCATCCAGCACTTGAGGGCGTGTACATTCATTCATCCAATCACATGTGATTTGGGGAGACCAGGCAACCCCTCCCGCCATACAAACCAGATCAAAGTTATAAGTCTTGTACTGTATATTGGTTTCACTATTCTTCAAAAAGCTCATTCTATTCACTATTCTGTGAAAAGTTTGGCATTTCCTTTTTTTCCTAGTAACATTTTCCTCCATATAGATCTTACCAGACCCAAGTCATTTTTAATTTTGGGGCTAAACATTTAATTCCAACAATCTGCTTTTGAATTCCATCAAATCGATCCCAAAATCAGGTCCTAACACAGCTGGGCAAAGTATCGGCCTACAGATCACTGCCACCTTCATCCCATCAGTATTTCCATGCAGATCCAGAGGATTTCCTTCTGAAATTTTTAAATAACGGGTAGGTATGTGCTCCCTGAGTGCTTCCTAGATGGCACATTGGTGTATGTAAGATAAGGTTCTTTGAGCAGGGAAAGGCTAATTTCAATATGAACCTCAAAACGTTGGGTTGGGTTGGACTACACAGCTGACTGACGTTCCCTGCAAATTATACTACAAACCGTTTCCGACTGAACCAGCATTTCCTTTAGCTTGAGCTACAGTTTAGAAATCACGGTGAGTCTTGAATGGGTTTTTATCTAAAGCCAAAAGGTTATTTCCACCAATACGGGTGTGATTCAATCAAATTGGAACAGTAAGGCTTTACAGTAACTCAAGGTTGGTTGTGCAAGCTAAAAGGGGATAGAGACTGAATGAGATGGTGATGAAGAAAGGAAGATGCGTGGAGAGTAAAGGACAGAAAATAAGAACGGAGAGGGAGAAAGCGAAGGTCCCTACGAACTAGGAATAAAAACAAAATGAGGAGAATAAAAGAAAGCAGATAAAAAGGTAGGAGAAGAAAGGCCAGGCAGGAACTAAAGAAAAGTTTTACAACAGCAATAATATAAATCTATCCAATTTACTTTGTCCATGTGCATCTGTGTGTATGTGTATGTGTGTGTGTGTGTGTGTGTGTGTGTGTGTGTGAGTGAGTGTGGGAAGCGAGGGTCCACTAAAAAGGACCTATGTGGCACATAACCAGGCGTGGACACACAATATTACCACAGGGATCTGTCTCGGTGTCACACTCGCGCACACACACACACACACACACACACACACATACACAGATACACACACACACACACACACACACAAGTGAAGGGGACAGGGACAGTATAGCAAGCCTTTAATGAGAAGTCTGATGTTCTCTTAGTGGCCTATTCCTCGAGTCTCAGCTTCATTTAGAAGTGTGTGTGCATGCAAGTGTGTGTGTGTGTGTGTGTGTATATGAGAAAGAGAGAGATTTTTATGGTTTATTCCCACTGGGGAGACATGCATGTGGTGGCCAGAGCCAATTGGACATGCCTGAAAGATTTCTTTTGGGGAGGAAAATGGGGGGGGGGGGGGGGGGGGGGGGGGAGAGAAAGGGCTGGAGAGAGAAAAAAGAAAAAGAGTTATCTACAGACGGGGCGAGAGACAAAGACCAAGAACGAGAGTGAGGGAGAGAAACCCTGTAATCTTATTCATTATGCATTCTCATGGCGAAAAGAGGATGGGTGGAGGATACATCTTTGTAATAGGGGACCGTCATTATTTTAAGAAGTAATTATCAAAGCTGCTCTCCCTTTTGAAATAATAAAAACCCTCATCCTCTCTCTCTCTCTCTCTCTAGATGTGAGCCGAAATGGAAGTTAGAAAGCCCACATTTCACATCTCCGGCAGTGAATTTTAACCCGGCAATAAGAAACTCAAGAACCCCCCCCCCACACACACACACACACACCGAAAGAAAAGAAACAATGAGCCGCCTTCTGCCACGTTCCACGTCAACCAAATGTGGATATAGTGGATAATGGAGTGCCGAAAGTTTAGGTTTCACCGTTTTTTTAAACAGAGGTTTTCCCACTTTGTGAAGAACGCATTTAAGAATTAAGCGGCCATTCTCGGGCACAATACTTCAGATTAAGACTTCCATTCCACTTTATTCGAACTCACAAACACATGATAATGAAGTGGATAGGCCAACACCTACAACTCCCAGTTGTGCAAGTATTCACATCATTTTCTGCTCTATCTCCCTCTCTGCTCTTATTTTCTGTCCTTTACTTTCCATGTGTCTTCCTTACTTTACACCATTTCATTTAGTATATATATATATATATGTGTGTGTGTGTGTGTGTGTGTGTGTGTACACGTCTTATTGAATCATTACGCCCCTATTATCTAGTGATTTCTAATGGTCGTTGAGATATTTCAGTGTGAACCGGCCAACCGTCAGACTGACATTCCCATCTATTCAGCCATGCCGGCTAGCGTGGGTGAAAAACTAGTGTACATGCCACGGACGCTACAGTTTTCTCTCCAATTCAGAGGCTTAATTAAAAGGGAGGAGGGAAAACAGTAAATAGAGGGTGATTTTGGACAGACAGTAGTAGCCTATCGGTTGCTTTTTCCGATCTTCGTAGTCTATTGGTTTGACTGGAAGTCAATGGGTTTTTGGTCAGATTCTTGAAAGGAGGTCTGCGGTTAACACAAGCTTAAGAGATTCACATGTTTTGTTTTGTTCTACGACATAAAATGCATCAGTAGATGATTAGATTTAATTGGCGACAGCACGTTATATTCTATAAAAAAAATCTGCAAAGTAACTATAGCTGTCTTCCAAAGTGTGAGTTGGGCGAACTGTTCCTTGAAAAACAAATACATACATATCAACTTATTACTTATATATACACACACACACACACACACACACACACCCTCAGGAAAAGCAGAGGGTTTGGTTAGGCGAGACAAACCTGCGGCCCCCTCTGGTTGTTGGACAGTTACAGTGTGCAGCGCCGGCACCAGAGGCGCTCACTTGGTCGAAAGACACTTGCCAAATAAACAAAACAGGTTGCCCCCCCACTCCCCCCATTAGATGCATGGAGCTGGCAGGTTTGGACCTGCAGCAGTGTTTTATCCCCTGTTGTATTCCAACTCGGTCTTCGGGTCGGGCCTTGTGGGGGGGGATTTCTAACCTGCAGTATTTCTTTCTGTTTCACCATGTTCCAGTGATTTCTCCCTCAGCAGACTTCTTTGATTTTTACAAATTTCTGGTGCGAGCCCGCACAGGTTCGACAGCGGGAATATTTCCACTGGCAGCTGAGCTTAAGTGCAACTTGTGTACGTGTAACAAGAAATACTTTGTAAATAGCTGCCCAGGAGGAAGGTCCGTCTCTAACCTCCTCCTTCTCTCCTTCCCCATCACCCCCTCAATCTGTTTCTCTCCCTCCCTCCATCCCGCCCACCTCGCACACCCGGCTTCGCAGGACCTCCCTCTCCCACACTCCGAACAAATCAGGAGATGATCCGAGGCGCGGATTCCCCAGAAACACGAATTCTCCCAGCATGCCGTGGTGAGGCAAACTCCAAGACAATGACGCAATGTTGAATGGCGGAGCAGAAATCAGCGAAAAAGGAGGGAGTGGGTGGGGGGAGATCATAATGAAAGATGGATCAAACAATTCTTCTCTTTCTCTCCTTGTTCATCCCTCCTGTTCATGTCGACACAACCAGCGTTCTGTCTGCTTTTTCTACCAGAGACATGCCCTTATGATTGAGACGAGCTGGTAGAAGCTGGTCTGTCTCTTCCTTTCCCGTGGATGAAAATTCATGTTTTCAGCCGAGCAGATGTGGCAATTTCACACGCGCTCATATCTTTAATTTTTTTTTGCTTTTGGCTACCTGCAATAACCACCACTAATTGTGACTTCATCTCACATCTCACCTGTAAAACTATGCAGTGCCGAACTCTTTTACAACCATTAGCATTCCTAAACTCAAGCATGTGGGTCCTGTAAAAATATAGCTACAGTAGGCAATATTCTTGAACTCAATAATAATAATAATAATATAATTAATAATTTTGACCATTGCATGTCACTAACAATATGTAATTGAAGGGCTCCTTTTAAAAAAATAAATGTGTGCCCCCTTTTGTATTTAGTTTCCCTTTAAAAACCGGACCAGGTCTGAATCAAACAACCAATCAAGACATGAATAATAAAGTCAACAGAAACGTTTTAAGTCCTGATTTGAAAGATTGTGGTGTGGAGGGCTTCCCCCCCCCCCCCCCCCCCCGCACTTTGCTCTGACCCTTGGGAGCAGTAAGTAGACCAGCACCTGAGGACCTGAGGACCTGTGTTTTGGTTCGGACACTTCGAACCAAAACGGACTGAATGTAAATGAGTGAAACCTTTCTTGACAGTCGGCCATTATGTTGTCGGGTTCCAATATGGCAGCGCTTTGAGAAAGGCTGGGATATTACATCTCGTACGTATGAGATGGACTCAAGTCAGCGTTCTTGCCGCCCCTTGCCATCAAACTCAGCAATCCCATCTGATCTAGCCTGGACGAAACATCACATGGGCGGCATGGTGGCGCAGTGGTTGGTTAGCATCTTGCATGGCAGCTCGGTCGCCATTGGTGGGTGAATGAGACTTAGCTGTAAAGCGCTTTGGGAACCGTGAAGGTTGAGAAGCGCTATATAAGTGAGACCATTTACCGTTTATCATTTTACATGACAGACTTGACATATTTGGTCCTGGTCCATTTATAAGCACCCCAACTTTTAAGACTGGCGCCAACCAGCTTCGTCCTTGTTTAAAGCCGGAAGAGCCAAGAGATAGACGGATCTCAACTACGGCCTTGACGAAAGCCAAATCGAATGGTTTGAAATCCTCTGCAGCAACACTAAGGTTTGATAAATAAACTCCTTCTTTTGTTTCCGACCTGAGAAGCAATCGCATCCCCCGCCTCCAACCCATCTCTCTCACCATATTCTGGCGCTCCTTTATCCACCTTTCCGCTGATCTGAAACTCCGCGTGAAGGCTTCCCGACGAGGTCAAACCGAAACTGCATTACCCTGAAGTTGTGCCCCCCCCCCCGTGATTTCCAGTTGACGTTTAAAATCCTGTCATTTGTAAAGCATTTTCTGTGGCACTGCATGGCTCTGCCCTCGCATGCGTCTCCGCTCGGCTAGAAGCCAGGGCCCCCTCCGAAACGGGGCTTTTGTCCGCCCTTCCATTTAAGAAGCAGTCATATGGCGACGGAGCTCCATCCCTCCTTCCATTCAGTCCATCAGTAACATTAAGAATGATCCAAAACACACTTGAGTGCCTGCATGAGTGGGGCCGTGGGTGTGTTTTGTTTTTTTTGCTTTTTGGGTTGATGGATTTCCTCGCTGCCCTGAACAGCATCAAGCGCGTCGTGTTTAAAGCACTGTTAAAAAAGTTCCGGTGAAAGTTTTGGAAAGTACAATAGAACGGAAAACAATAATCTGTCTTTTCTTTCTGCCTTTTCCTTTTTTTTTTTTTTTCTCCGCAACGTGGGAGCAAAGCCTCTCCGCGGACTGCTGAAGAACTTAAAACACGCGCACAAAATTAAGATCCTAATTTGGGATTAGGCGACGCACGCTGCCCACCCGCCCGCCCCCATTTATCTGGAAGTGGTATGTAAATGTGGCTGCTCTGTGAGAAGTTTTTTTTTTTTTTTTTTTAAACAAATACATTTTTGCTAATTTGTCAACCCTGGCGCTCGATAAGACGTTACATTCTTAATTAAAAGGGGATATACCGGAACAATCTGTGAAATGTTTTCCATTTAAAGCCTGGCAAAGTTTTGATTAGGCTCAGGCGATGGTTCCTGATTTTCTAGCGGAGCAGCAAATGACATCCTTCTTCGGCGGAGGAGCTCGGTGGTCTCGCTGAGGGGAAGGCACAGACGCTCCAGGCGTTTATCACTCTTGTTTAAGGCAGAGCTGAAGGTACTGTGTGCCACTGTTTGCGGACGTGGAAGACTTAAGGCGGGTTATGTTAATTAAAGCAGTCAGGACGGTGACAGATGAAGGCCAGAATGGAAAAACAAAACAAAACATAACTAAGATTCATTGGCTGGTCTGTCTGCACTCGCGATATGTGACAGTGGGAATTCCTCTTATATTTTCCCTGAATTTTCTCTTCCCCAGGTGTGCTGAATGATGGCAACGCCCCCTAAACACTATATCAAGGGCAGGCGTTTGGCCACGTGCAAATACTCAGGCACATGCCCGGGAATGGGAGAGACACCACCAAATAAAATGCTGTGAGAAGACGCAATGCCCAAGCCAAGCGCTTTCATGGCCTTACAGTCACGTTTCCTTGCGTTGGGCAAACAGTTTGAGGACTGTGTCTTTCCCCTTTTCTTGGCAAGAGTGCTCTCGACCACTCGCAAAGTTTCCTCTTACCTAAGAGAGGAGCGTTGGTGAATCCCAGAAATCAACGGGCAACTAACTAAAATAAGAACCGATCGTGGATATCAATGAAAGAACAAGAGGACATTTCTGCGTACATCGCTTCCTGCATGAGGCCCCAATGAATTCCAGGCGTGTGTTTGTGCGTCTACCTGTTAGGGAATAGGGTCACGAGGCCTCACGCGAGGCAGATCTGTCCTCAAGCGTCATTCGCGGGTGATTTGAGAAACCGAGGTACTTGCGCTGCTCAAAACCTGTGATGCTGCCTTTGAGGCTGGGGATCCAGAGCCAACTTGCGGACACAGCTGACGCCAGGCGAACCCCAGCTCGCGCGAACCCTCCATCTAGCCCTGTCGCACCTGGATAACAAGTACACCCACGTGGGACTGCCGTGTATTGATTTCAGCCCCAGCTTTCGGAATGGATATTGAGGCCCCTGGGCCTAAACAGCTCCCTTTGTAACTGGATCCCGGACTTTCTCACAGAGAGAGACTCCGCACAGTATACATCTGGGACACACCATCTCTGTAGCTACCACACTCAGCACCGGCGCCCCCCCCCCCCCAGGGATGTGTGCTCAGTCCATTGCTGTTCACACTTATGGCTCATGACCCCTGCTAAATATGACTCCAGACGATATCAGGTTTGCGGAGGTGGGCCTCATCAGAGGTGTCAAGACAACAACCTGTCTCTCAACGTCGACAAGATTAAGAGATGACAGTTGACTTCTACTCATCAACAGATCCTGCAGTGGAGCAAGTCAGCGGCAGACCGCCAGTCCGTACAGGGGATGGTGAAGTCAGCAGAGTCCATCATTGGGACCTCTCTCCCCTCCACCCATGACATTTACACTAAACGCTGCACAAACAGGGCCTCCGGGATCATGAAAGACCCCTCCCACAGACTCTTCACCCTGCTGATGTCTGGAAAAAGGTACCCGGAGCATCCGGGGCGAGATCCTCCAGGGCTGTCAGACTCCTCAACACCGTGCTGCCCCCAAACATGACATACGCAAAAAAAACCATGGACCAACGCAGAGAGAGAGAGAGAGAGAGAATATGCACTAATAAGCATGGTGGGGTTGGGGGGGGTGGGGGGGTCCACTCTGTCTGGGTGAAAGTGTGTGTCCATTGTTAATGGATGTTTCTGCTTTGCGTGTGGTTGAATGTGCATGAATGTGTCTCAGTGTTTTCTCTCTCCCTTTTAGAGGCGCACTAATCCCGTTACACAGCCAGCGTTGCGTGGGTGTGCACCTTATAATGGGGGGGTCGCCAAACTTTCTCATCTTCCTTCTCACTTTGCTTACCGCTTACCCCCCCCGCTACGTCGTGTTATTTTCCACGCCGTCAATACATCCTTTCATCCTCAGCTCCAAAGGTAGACCTACACAAAGCCAAGCATGAGGGGTGGGGGGGGGCTTAAATACACTAGCCAAAAAAGAAAAAGAAATACTTACAAGAGTCGACTACGTCTTCCGAGACCTAAAACTAATAACCTGAAGGATAAGAGTTCTATACAAAGCCTCCTCAGATTGGAACATTTTACCAGCCTACATCAAATGCATCACTTGCTCGGAAAGTTCCAAACTGCAAGCGACATGGATTTGATTTAAAGTGGCGCAGCGTAAACGTCTGACTTCTATCTCCTTTTTGGGGTTATTATTGGGGTTAGCCTTGTTTTATTTATTTATTTATTTATTTTTGCCTCCGGTCACTGTTGCGGGCAGAGATATCATTTTCCCGAGCATGTTTGTGTGTATTAATGGACGCCACGAAGACCAGCAGCCGCATTCAGAGGCAGCGCGCTGCACGGCATCCTGCTTTGACGATGAAAAATTAAAAATAAACTGACACGAGGGAAACTGCACCGGGAAGCCCTTTCGAGTTTTACAACCCCCCCTAGCCCTCTACTAATTACTTTTTTTTTTTTTTTTTTGCATTACAGCTTTAGCCCCAGAAGGTTCCACAAATAACAAAATTGCCAGTATTGTATTGTCACTCTTGTGGGCTGTTTAATGAGCATTAAACCCTTCAAGGCCACGAGTGGGGCTTTTGGGTTTCAGCAGAAGGGGTGCTATCATCTTACTTAACATATACTGCATTACTCAATATATCATCGCATACCTCTGATGAGACAAAGAAACCTTCTCGAGTCGACCCCACCCACCCCTCCCCACTTCCTTCTCCTTCAATTCCTTTGCCACCCTGCACCTCTGTCTCTTTAATGGCCGGCCAATTAAGCCGCTCACCGCGTTGTTAGTGGGGTGTTCAATAACACACAAGGGTCAACGGCACTTGAAAAACATTGCGCGCCGATGGTAATTATAGTTTTTGGAAAAGTCAAAGGGGCGGGCGGGTGCGGCAGGTTTAAATGCCAGCATGGGGTAACGGTTTCTAAATGGACCTCGTCAACACATTTGCCTGTTATCTTATCTTTTCTATTTCTGACCCCCCCCCCCCCACCCCACCACCGCCCCTTTTTTCTCTCCATCTTTTTTTTTTTTTTTTTTTTCTTTCCTCCACCCATCCTTTCCTCTGTATTCTGGGGGTTTCTGATTAAGTAGGGGTTGCTGGTAATGAGCCATGAGGACTAATTGGCATTGTCACAAAGGGGGGAGACAGCGGGAGACGTAGTGCTTTGGCATTTCCAAGTGCAATAAGTCAAATATGAGGAGAAGAGATGAAAAGAGGAAGTTGCAGAAATCCCTCAAGATTCCCCATGAATCACGAAGAGTCTGAAAGCCTTTTTTGTATTTTTTTATTATTATTAGCTTGAAATAAGGGAACAAATAGTAGCTTTTTTTCCCCCCATAGTGTTATTATCCTCACATTTTAAATCATTGGCTCATTTTGGCCAGCTTATGATTTGGCTGCAGAAGCTCTCGACACTGTGAAACTGAGCTGAACTGTCAGCTTTGGGTAATTTGCTTGTGTGTGTGTGTGTGTGTGTGTGTGTGTGTGTGTGTGTGTGTGTTCATCTACTTGCAAGGAAAATTCTGCTAATGTAGTGAGATACTGTCGTGCATCTTCTTGAATTAAGAGGCATTCATCTTTGTGGTGCCTAACGTGTGACTGTTGAAAAGGAGTGAATGTGAGTCACTGCTGTTGGTAGGTCGCTCCCTCGCTGAAATAAAAAAAAAAAAAAAATATATATATATATATATATATATATATATTTATATTTATAATAAAAAGATGGCTATAGCTGAGACACAAGGTCAAAACACATGAAAACACATTTTTAATTCCAGTATTATAGTGAAATTGAGTCTCTACGCGACGGCGAATAGGTCAAAATGCCAGCGTGCAAGGTGAACACCGGCGCTCGCAAACAAACGGACCAAGTAAGCAAAAAGTGAGGAAAGTTGAAGGCCATAAAAGCTGTTTTTCCTCCCCTCTCCGTCTCTCTCTCTCTCTCTCTCTTTTTTCCTTTTTTTTTTTAAATCACTCATTACCGAGTTGGCACTGCTCCAGAGACCGTCATTAAATGAAGGTCCGGGGATATATTTCTTTATTTCTTCATAAAAAAAAGAAGGTAAAACAACACATTCCTTACTCTTTAATTTTCTTCCCTCATCGTTTTTTTTATTTTTTTTTATTTTATTTTTATTTCACTTGGACGAAGAAGGCTATTGTCAACCTGTGCCCTCAAAATGCACCTTTCGCATTAAACTGAGCGTCTTAATCAGGCCAGACCAATTGAAGCAGGATGAACGGCATCCAGAGCCGCACCTTCCTCGACATCATCACCGACTCGGGGGTCAAATCAGAAAGAGGGGTTTTGCGCAGTTTAACGGAACGCGTGGTAATTAGACTGCTCAACCTATAAATTTCATGTGTTAATACACTTTTTTTCTTTTTCTTCCTGCGACTAAAAGAAACACATCAGCTATTTTTTTTGTGTAAAAGGAACAAACTGTAGTACGTTCTTTTTCTTCATTTAAAAAAAAAAAAAAGAAAATTGTAACACATGTAAAACATAATACAGTTGCAAAACATTTATTATTGTATTTAGAGTCACTCTTATGCACTTCCTGTGGACAAAGACAAAGCTGTGTTAATGCCACGCCGACATGATTTTGATCTTTTTTTTTTTTTCTGAACTCGCCCGTTGCACAATCCGGACGTCATGTCAGATGCCGGACTTGTCGCCTCCTCTTGGGAAGCCGACGAGTCCGGTACAGGCTTTTCAACAAGTCTTTTTCTTAAAAATCCTCTGGCCTCTACAGTGATTTATTTGTGTGTGTGTGTGTGTGTGTGTGTGTGTGTGCGAGCGAGCGAGTCTCTCTGTCATCCACTTTGCCTTTTAGATTGCATAGCTTCATTACAGACATTAGCGCATTAACAAACAAAATCCTCTCAGCGCGCACATTAAAACGCATCTCATTCCCACCTCGACGCACAATCAAGGCCATAAAACAATACGTTACAGCCCTGACTAATTACCAGTGTGAAAACTTTCATAATTGAATAGCGCCCCTTACCCAATCCCGCCTGGCCAGGGTGTATTAAAAGAGGCTGCTCTCAATTTGAATTTGTCAAAGCAAACAAATGAGATAGTTTGCGCGGAAGCGATTTGTCTGAAGTCAGGTAATAAGGCGGGAATCACAACCACTTTGTTGTCCGGGCGTTTGCTAAATGGAGCTCATTAGCGGTGGGGGAAACTCCGCGGAGGACGTCGCTAAATTGTACCGAACCCCGGTGATGAGCAAATGAATGTACATCTGCGAACGCAGACAGTATAGATCAAGGTTTACGATTGAACAATTAAGTTGTAGTTGTTTTTTTTTTTACTGTGGCAGTTTGTGTTTGCATTGATGTTACTGTCTGCACGTCTGTATTGTATCAGCAGGCGCTCCCTTTGAATAATAGGGACCGCCGCTATTTTAAGACAGAGACCTAAAAGGGTGTCTTTTAGAGTTTAGCCTGACAATCCTGAGTTTAGGCTGCCATTTTGTTTTCACTCGCATCCGGGCTATTTGAAATGACATGGGGGAAAAAAAGTCGGAGCTGCGGACGCTGACGCAGAGGTCTGGAAGCCGGCTCATGCTGCCACGCAGGAAAACAATAATATTATAATGGCAGGAATGCACCAAAAATCACAGTCATAGTCATGCACTCCCAAAAATGTACCACTTCCAAGAACTTAACAGAATAAAGGAATGTCTGTTACCCGGAGATGTTATGTAACCAAAATGAAAGAGCTAAATTAAAGGAATACTTTTTTTTTTGGCCACTAGGTGCCACGTCCCCTTTAGGAGACCAGCGGCAGGTCCCGGGTCTATTCACTCTGATAAGAGAAGCGACCGTGAGCGCAGGTTGCGACCCATTCTTTCACCAAAGTAAATATTGGACCCATTTTTTTTTTCTTACAAGCCGTGTCACCGACAGACGAGACGGGAGAAAATTAACTTTGTCCAAGATCTGGCAGCACAGATATCACTTCTCGCTGCTGGTGCAGAATTAAACGTACCTTTGATTAATACTACTATTGCCGTTATTATTATTGAACTGTTTTTGGAGGGAAGAGAAAGAAGGAGCGGGGGGGGCGACCACGCCCACTTAGGAGACAGGAATTGTACACCATACTTATATGTCCGGCGGACGCGGAGAAACATTGGAATTCGAGCGAGACCACAGCAAAATGAAGTGAATGTGCCATAAAACCAAAAAACGAGGAGTTGGGTGCAAGAGGGACATCCGGGAGATCCATTTGATTCAGTGCTAATGCATTAACATTGACTCTCTGAGAGAGTAAACTTGATTTAAATAATAATAATGGTAAATTGTGTTTTTTTTTAATGTATTTTACTTATGCAACTCCATTCAAAACTACTCCTATTTTCACTCATCGTATTTTGTCTGATTTTATATATATATCTTTATATATCTTTACCTTGTTTTATCATGTGTTTCTTCGAGCTAAATGCCGCTTAATTGAAACAAGGAGAGAGCCAGAGAAAGACATCCAAATGCAAATAAAGCAAAAGAGACTGTGACATTCACTTGACATTTACTATGGATTTACACAATGAACTGCAATGTCATTAGAGACGCGACGACAGCCAGTCAGTGATCCGAATCAATTTGATGTTTGTCACTTGTGTGTGTGTGGGGTGGAGGGTGGGGGTTGGGGGGGGGGTCTCTTTTCTTTTTCTTTCTTTTTTTTTTTACAAAGTGTTTTATTGATTATGAAATTACTCTTAGCGATTAGAGAAATGCTGCGTTCCCTCACCTATCCTGGAGCGTACTTCTTCAGCTTTAGACGGCGGTCTAGTTGGTGGGGTTGATGAGAGAGGCAGAGGGGGAGCACTAAAAATCTGATTGAGCCCCGAGTCTGAGATCCTGAGAGTTTTTTTTTTTTTGTCCTATCTGCACTGGAAGCTTATTTCGTCTCTGATTCCTCAGCCGAACCAGGGAAATTAAGCTTTCAAATTCGGCTACAGTGGACTTGACGCAGTGTGTTTTTTGTTTTTTTTTTGCTCATGAGCCACAGAAGACTAATAACAATAATTGTGCCTGAATTTGCAGCAAGTGGAGAGAGCATCTGTTTTTTTTGTCTAAAAACCACTTCACTTGCCTCTATAAGCATCTAGTTTGTGGAGAAAAAAACAGAACACATTAATTTATTTTTAGAACAATTAAAAACTCCTTTTGCCCGAGCTCATGAACGCAACGCTTGCCCGACTTTAACTGAACGTTCCAGCCAAATGTTGGGCTTTTTATCATAAGTGTTCTCGAAATGTAGCGCGTTGGCGTCGGAGGTCTGCCCGCTCGGCGCCTGGAGACATTAACGCACGTCCGAATGTAAGGCATTAACAGACGCAGGATGCACAAGATCTAGATGTCTGCATTTAAATTCACGTTTAATTGTTGTTTCTGGTTGACAAGGAAACAGAAAGTCCCTTTAAATGTTTCAACTTTAAATTCATCCCAACCGAGAGAAGGGTTTAGCGAGAACCCCCCCCCCCCCGGTAGCTGAGCTGGAGAGAGTAGGCAGCAGTATGCTTTATAATCATATCTAAAAACAAAATATAAAATTGATGAGAAGATGTACTCAGAGCTTAGGCTCCGCGACAGAACTAAAAACACACCGCGGTTCTACCTGTAATGTTCCTTTAAAGCCTGGGGTAGGCAGTTTTATTTTGGCATCATTGGGGAAAAGAAAAACCCCCCAAAACAAAACAAACATAATAACCTTTCAGTATGTTGTTATTCAAGCGGTCTGAGAGGAAACTAGATTCATCCTCCTGGCTTCAGAAGATCCAGCCCGTGACGGGAGATTTTTGCCCAGTCACAGAAAAACGAAAGGGGCCGATGAGAGCGGTGAGAAGGTGAAAGGAGGGTGAAACATAACACAAACACAAGGGAGGGGGGGTGTTTCTGTCAAACACAGAAAGAAAAGGGAAGGGGAGTAAAAGATTTATACAAATGGGATGAACGAAGGAGGAAAAGAGGGTCTTTGATGAGGAAAATGGGGGGGGACAAGCAAAAGTCATGAAGGAATAATAAGAGAGAACTGGAGATGAAAATACTTGGAAAGGGCCGGAAAGGTGTGAAGGGGAGAGAGAGAGGAGACACCCCGAGAGAAACAGAGGAGGTGAACACAAGAGGAAGTTATTATGGAGGAAAGAGCCGTGGCGGCCGAGGCAGATGGAGCCCCTCTCCCAAAGTGAGATACGGCCCCCCCGCAGGCCGCCGCCGTACAGATCAGGGGGAGAGCAGGGGTCGTGGTCCTGGTTGCAGTCTTCAGGGGGTCAAGGTTCGGCCTTCGCGTTTAAAGGAAATGACGGTACGCACAACAGTCGATGCCGATGTTTTTTTCTGCCTCCAAATTTTAGCTGCGAGTATTTTATTATTATTATTTAATTATTTTATTTTATTTTATGCCCCCCTCATTCCTTTTTGTCCATTATGCCCAAGAGGATCTATTTTATGTTTTGTTTTTTTTAAGAACCCTGAAACGGCAGGGAAAAAAAGGGGTTACCCTAAGACTGGTAAGAAAAGAGATGGAAGTTCCACTTCTACAACGGGGGCCGCAGAGCCCTCTCAGTGTAAGCGACTTCCGTCCGACTAATTTATGTCGTCTTTTAACAAAAGCCAGGCCGTTTTCGGGGGGTAGCGTGCGGAGGCGAGGCGAGCTGAAATCTTAGTGCCGGGAGAAGGCTCTCTCTCTCTTGGCTGTTAGCTCTTTATCTTTTTATCTTTTTTTTTTTGCAGGGCGTCCACATGAACTAAACACCAGGTTAAAAAAAAAACAACAACAAAAAAAAACATTTGAATAACAGCAGACTCGTCGCACGTGATTTACCTCACAGGAGTATTTTTAATTTGGTTGCCACGGCGTCACTTCTACCACGACCAATGTCGTAAATGCATTTTAATATATTCAACTGAAAGATAATAGAACTTAACATCAAAATGAAGCTCACGTCACAATTAAAGGTGTTTTTGGCAACAGTATTATGCTCGAGCGCAAATTACATTTGCACGCTTAGTTAATATAATAACACGGTGTCTTATAATTATTATGATGTATAACATCTGTGTTATAAGAAAAGTTTAAAAAGCACTAGGTTTCTTTCTTTTATCCCTTTCAGGTCAAACATTTTGGGGGATATTTTGGAAATATCTATATTTTGCTTTAGTTTTTGTGTTTTTTTTTTTTTTTTCTTTTACAATCTTTTATTTCCGCAGTTACAGCCTGAATTGACAAACGGTCAGGGACGCTAACACACTGCTGTACCGCAAAAGGGGAGGTGAACAACAAACACAGATTCAGTAGTAAACCGAACATTTGTGAGAAAATTGAAGTGGAACTGGTCCAAAACAAAAAGAAACTACCTTCAGCGTGTTCAAATTCACCAGCATACCTTTTTGGCCAAGGCCTTGCTTATTATAACAGAATATGGTTCAGCATCAGCTAGAACTTTTTTTTTTTTTTTTTTTTTTTTAATTTCAGTAGATGATGTAAGTCATCTTTTCTTTAAAAAAAATAGGGGTGGGCGGGGAGAACGCTGACATATCGACCCAGAAAAGAAAGTCATCAGCCTCTTTACAATAATTTCAGATTCACAGCTAAATAACGTCCTAATAGCGACATAGAAAAAGACTGAGCCGCTCAGCAATTCAGCATTTTAAAAAATGAGTGAGCGCTCGCGGTTTTATCAGTCCCTGCAGAGCCGATCGGTCCGGAGAGAGAGAGGGGGGGCGGGGGGGGTGTTAACACTTCCCCAAAAGTATACCGACGTGCTGCATGCAGGAGATTTCTGTATAAACAACACTACAACGTTAGTTTTACCCGGCCTTGTGCAGGGAGATCCCACTTCCATCTTCACGTTGGGACGCATGCATGCACAGATCCACAATAACAGATTTGTGTGTGTGTGTGTGTGTGTGTGTGTGTGTAGGGCAGACAGCACTGCTGCAAGCGGTGAAGGGCAACATGAACAATTTGGCCCTGTTGAAAACCCCCGAAGGAGCCTTTCGTACATGCAGACTACAGACAGCAGTTTCAAAGATTCGAGCATTTAAGTCAGTTGCAGCGGACTCGGTCCTGTCCACCGGCTGAAGCCTCGGTGGCAACTCTGGTTTTTGATTGGATTGGTCCCAGTCTGGACCTTACTGTTACTGTACAGGACTCAGATTCACATGTTTGTAATAATGCCCCTGCTTCGACTAATAAAGCTAGCGAATTCGAAAATACCTGGATATGAACAAAAGAAGAGAGTTGAGCGGAAAAAGCGGCCCGAAAAGCTTAAAGGCCAGAAGGAAAACGAGGAACACTCACCCCCTCCAAACTTTCAGCCTTCTTCTTCGAACGCCTGCACGAGCTGTTTCTTTTTTTTTGTCCCCCCCCCCTTGTTTTTCCATCAGTTTGTCGGCGAGCTAATTTAATAACACTGTTCCCTCGGCTAAAGTAAATGACAAGACTCAAGATCAAAATTACCTCGACGTTCCAGCCAATAAACAACACAGTTTTTCTCGACAGACACCAATAACAAATATTTGACCAAATGTCTGGGCAGCGGGCTCTGAAACTCCGCACAAGCCTCTGCGCCATTACTTATTCAGGAAGTTTATTGGTGTGTTAATAATTGATCACCTAATTAAGGGGGGTGGGGGTGGGTGGGAGGGAAGTTGGGGAGATAGGGGGCTGAATGCCTCTTTACCAGTGGGCTTTTGGTAAGTGCATGGTTTGGTGGAGCGCGACAGAGCGGCGCCGGCGAGAGTAACTTCTGACCAGCGCGTAAAATTCCTTTTCGTATGAATTGACACAGCTTTTTTTTTTTTTTTTTGGTCACGTGGAGAGCCACCTGTGTGTGTGTGTGTGTGTGTGTGTGTGTGTGCCTTTTGACTTGGGCAGGTATTGCTGTTCATTTGAGACCTGATCTTGCTGGAGTTGTGCAAGTCTTAGAACATTAGTTGCCAAAACAAAACAAAATAAAAAAAAGAGATTTTTGAACAAATCATCAATATCAAATGATAATAACAATCAGCTTGACACGTGTCCTGACAATTTCGCTGTTTGCAGAACAACAGAAGAAGTCCGCAGGGTTTCCTCCTTTCTTATTGTCAACAAATCCCATGAAAAGATGCAAACCAACGATGAATTGATCCTGCCATCAAGTATCGTGTGTGTGTGTGTGTGTGTGTGTGTGTGTGTGTGTATCCAAAGCCTGATGCATCTCATTCAATGTCTGGAAATACACCGTTGTATTGCTGCTGCCACTGATAAAGCCTTCAGGTTCCTGCATTTTTCTTTCAAAATGTCATTAACTGAGATTAAAAAAATATTGACCATCTAATTAATAAAAAAAATAATAATAATAATAAAACAAACCCACAATTGATCCGTCATGTTTCGCGTTCGTTCTACAAACAGCTCCGACAACGTTTTTATCCCCATCAAATTTCCACTGCCGTCACAAACACATCATTGCACTGGGTGACACACACACACACACGCCCTGGTGGCCAGCAAATCAATCGATCAATCAATCACGTTTATTTGCTCCATGTAATCACAAGTGAAATGTAACCCCCCCCCACCCCCACCCCAAGTCCCTTCGATGTATCCCTTCAAACGCTGAAGTGACGGAGGTTAAAAGGTATTAAGTGACTGACGCATCGTTAGTTTTGGTCCTTTTTTTTTTCTTCATTGACAAGACAAAACACAGAGTGACACCAGCCTTTCCCTTTTTAAAATTATTATAAATAAATGAAAGTTATCGCTATGGAATAAATGGTACGGGTACCGACTGTGAGTGAGATAATTTATTTGGATGAACTAGATAGCGGACAAAGGTTGACAGAGCAGGCCTTTCCTGTGTGCACTAGCTAGTAAAACTCACAGAGGAAGTATCTGGGGGCAATCAGTTCTGGAGGGCGTTGATTTTTCCAGCACTATTTAAGAGAAGTTTATGCACAAAATGTTCAAAAAAAAAAAATATATATATAAATATATATATATGCAATATATATGCAATTTTCCTATTTTTTTCTTCTTTTTTTGGCAGTATAGGGTTTGTCATTCGTTAAATCATAAAGTCACAAAAAAAACCAACCCATCAACGTGCACTGTGAATATGGTAAAGTGGCTTTCCACATCAGCGATGGTTCTATAAAGCACCATTTCCCCCGTCACACTCTCCGCGGGACTCGCTCTTTTCAGAGTGATGATTTCACCGTCGGAGCCAAACGGGATCCTCCTGGAGAGGCCTTTTAAGAAAGCCGCCTAATGCCAGCCATTCATCATCTCGTCGGAAAACACATGCCAAGCCGAGGCAGATAAAAGTGGCATTCATCATTCCATTTAGCGCACATGAACATAAATATCAGCCATTTGGGCCACACTTTTTAACTCGACGTGGCTTTACAGTAGAAGCAATTCTGGAGCGAGAGGCTCCAGCGAGACTGGGATCAGTGTTTTGCATCACGCTTTGCCCAGGGGAGTCTTAAAGATTCTTATTTTCTTCTTTTTGTGTGTGCGTGTGTGTGTGTGTGTGTGTGTGTATCGGGGTAAATATAGTGTGATCAAACCATAACAATGTGCTTGAAATAAAATAATATGTGGAAACTTTCCACGTACTGCAGCTGAAAATTGCAGCTTGAAGTGTTTGGAACCCCCCCCCCCAAAAAAAAGAAAAAAAAAATGTCTTTCACTGTAAGTTTCCAGATAATGGAAAATATGATTTTGCCTGAATGAAACCATCCAATTTTTGTGAAAGGAAGGGATTTAAATGTGAATATATAAACTCTTTAAAACACTGCGCGCTGCAATCTGACATGAGAACAGAACGCTGTGTCGCGTCATGCATCCATAATAAAGTCAGACGAATATTAACAAAGACTGTAGATAGTGAGCGCTAGTGTCTTTGGTGGTAGTGTGAGCGTAGTAGTATTTGCTCTTAAAGTGCACTGACGTAGAACGCGATGACATGGTTAAGCTACGTTTGAGTCAAAAAAAAGTGTTGCAAGAACAAAACTTTCCACTCAGGATGTTTGATTTGGAGGAGAACTTATTTTAACTCTAATTATAACCATTCCAATCATCTGACTCACTCTGTGTCGAGTGTTTTGTCAGAGTGAGTGTCGCTTGGGGTGCTTTAACTGTGCGCTCTCCCTCATGGGGGAGCAGTTTTTCTCCCCTACCCTGCTCTCTGCTGGACTGTTACAGCGCGTAACCATCGTCTCTTCTTCCCACAGCAGCAGGTTTTATGTTGTTTCCCAGTTTGATTCCCCCCCCCCCCCCCACGGTGAGTATCAGGTGTTGTGCTGCCTCTGTGCCATCTGCACTCGCATGATGTACCGTGACGCATTGGCAAAGTGTGGACTGGTTATTGATTTCACCGCGAAAGTGGGTGCGTGTTTGTGCGTGTGGGTACCGGACGGACCCAGTGGGGGCTTGGACCACATCCTGCTTCGCTAGCGATAGCTTTAAGATGGATTTATGGTCGCCGTGGTGTCCCGGGCGCGAGGGGTCCGTGTGCCCAAAATGACACCATCGTGAAGGTTTGTAACTAGGCGACGCGACATTTCAACGTGGAAGCTCACGCGAACCCGCTAGCATAAACAAGGCTTCAGAGGGTGAAGCCTTTACGAAACAGAATAATAGTTATGTACCGTAACTCCAGATTCTATGAGTAGCATGCAGGCGTAACCCCCTAAGGCTGTCGCTAGTGCGTTCACCCCTAGCCTCGGCGCAGCACTTTAAGACTTTTAGTCCAGCTTACGCCCATTTATTATGTGGGCCTCACCTTGTGTACATGTTCATACTGAGGAAAGTTAAAGGAACCAGAGGGCTGCGCCTAGAATAGAATCTGGATTTACAGCAAGTAACTAGCATTCACGCCTGTTCATTTTGAAAGAGCGATGGGGAAACCCAGTGGTGTAACTCCGTCTCTCCCTCTCTCAGTAGGTCAGTCACGGACAGACTTTCACGTCTACGGGGTGTAAAAAGATGTACCGACGTACACGTTAAAGCATCGGGTGTCACCAAAGACATCAGGTTGTATATCTGCAGCCTTTTTTAGCTCCCTCTTTCCTCCAGTATCCAGATGCGCTGAGTTGAAAGAGAAGTAGGCCATCTCCCAGCCAGAGGCAGCTGAATGCAGTATTTAAAAAGCGTCAGTGTAGACTACAGTACAGTAATGGGCGTGCTGGGATCACTGTATTTAAGCGTCACACTGCTGGCATAAGATCCCAGCGTGGGGCCCTGAGGGGTAAACTTTTTTGTTAGCAACAAAAGATGCCAAATAAGAATGCTCGATTCCAGGCCTTGATCAGGGCTCATTACCAGTTGCGGCCTATATGTTGATTTTAATCTAAATTACAAGCCCCTCAGCATTTACTGGGGGAATTGAACATTCTGCAGTAAGTGAAGTGAAAAACAATCCCACAGCGCATCTACAAATGTAAAGATAATAACATGGCAACAGAAGAGTTCATAAAAAGGGTGGCTATGAGCTCCCGGCTGTGCTTTTTCAACAATATTTACACGTCATTTTGTTTGCATTTAACCTAAGAAATATGCATTGTAAGTTCACCTCAAAATGTCCTCAGCCTAAAAGGCTGGGGGGGGGGGTACCGCCGAGTCATCGTCCAAACGTGCCGAAAAGTGTGCCACTGTTGAATGAAGCAACAAACATTTCTGCACGAGGTCAGTCACGGTTAGTTAGTTTATTTTATTTTTTTGAAATTGACATATGTCATTTTCCTACCAAAAAGAAAGCGTTTCAAAATAAACTGAAAGTGACGTTTTCCACGTTCGTATTTTCCAAAGTGCCCGAGCTTTTAAAACTAAAAATGAGGAATGGAATCAGGGTGGAAATCTGGGCACACGCTGGATTTATTTCATTTAAATCCCTACAACAACAAAAAAAAACATGCGATGAATACAGAATATCGGGCGGTACAGACTGTTATTGTCGCCGTGGTCAGGGAGGAAGCTCCGTCCTACCACAGGTTGACAACATTAATCAGCTTCAGCGTCAGTCGAACCCTATTTGAAAAAGCCCTCTCGGCGCGCCTCTTACGAGACAATCAAGACATGGACATCGATAATTGGAAGTATAATAAAAAAAAGTATAATAAAGAACCCTATGCGTAACAAATGAGCCGAGGAGGACGAGACCACGAGTGTGGTCCAGCCGGGAGAGGGGTCAAAGCCCAGGCGCGGTGAAGTTACATCTGTGCCAATGAAGACGACCGCTGGAGCTCCTCAGTTGAGCTTGTTTGGCCTTTATTGTCTTCATTTAATTACTGCTGCGGTTGTGGAGCAGTCGCCAAACGAAGCTGATACTGTAGCACGTGGGGGGTATAACTGATTCTCCATTTCGATTAAACTCTAAACCAAAGATTCGGATGACGATGAAATGACGCTTGAATGATAATAATAATAAAGCGGCAATCAATCACGTCGTGCGGACAGACCTGACATTGTTATTAAATAAAAGGTCAATACTGGGCTTATTTGTTGGGAAATTGATAAATTAGTAGAGCCCTAACCAATTAGGCATGACAATACGCTGACGGCTTGATTTCAACCAACAAAATGAATGCATGTACTAATATAAAATAACAACTGTGAGATAAGAATGGAACCGTGTAACACAGTAGAAAATGAGCCGGGCCTATAACCAGACACGCAAAACAGCGAGACAGTCTTAAATGAACCAATCAATGGAAACTGAATAGGTTAATTACCCAATATGTTTTGATTAATCATTGTGATTAGAAAACAGAATCAGCGACGGAGTGGGCACGATGACAAATATGAGTTTTTTTTTCAATCAATCAATACTCATTGTATAGGTTAATAGTCGCACTAATTGCCCAGCAGTCGCTGGATGGATGGATGGCGTTTAAGGAGCGTGGCAGCCAGACGAGAACATGACAGGAACATCTTGTGATCTGAAGAGAATGGGACTGAGGAGGCATAATAGATGCGTTCTTTGCAAATCCGTATATTTAGGCATACTTGATGATGATGCTTTAAAGAAACCGTAACTTTCATATAATAGTCATATTATAGCAACAATACTTAGCTTAGTTAATAGTGCCATGCTCATGTTCTACATGGAGTATGAACAATGTAATGCTAATATCATGGAAACGGTTCATTGCTCTTAAAAAAGAAATCAATGGCTCATTGTTTTGGATCTAAATATATTTGTGGCTATTAAGTACAGTTCCTACATGACCTATCAAAAGCACATTTTCAGCTAATAATTATTTAATGCCGCAGTGCGGCTGAGGCTGAGTGGAATTGGGTCATGAGATTTTGAGGTTTCTTGTCATGAACCACTTGAAACGACTTTTGAACTGCTTGTGGGGAATATCTTGACTTCATCCAGTCAGTCTTCAGGATTCATGTGCCAAATTTCATGACAAAAAGTTCCGATAGTGGAGGGGGGACTGAAGGCCGCAGTGCACAGGAAACCCAGACCAATAGCTCAATTTGAAATCAAACCACCACTCACAACATAATAGGTCAGTTGTGAGAGGCGGATGGAAGGGGGAGGCTCAGCAAGTCCGAGGGGGGCACTCTAGGCCAACTGGTCCAGTGGATGATTAGAATCCCGCCCAGGCTTAAGACCAGGACAGACACCACTAACTTAACAGGGTCCACCAGGACAACCCATTCAAGACCTCTGCTGGTACATCCTAAAGACAGGACCGCTCAGAGACTTGAGTGATTTGTGGCATCAGGTGCAGCATGATCAACACGGATGCTGATGGACATTTTGTATCTTGCATTGATAAAAGAATAAACCTTCCCTGAAGTGTTGTCCACGTGGCCTTCGGGCCATGAAACAGGCTCTGTTAGGACTTAAGCATGAACTTCCCCAAAACACCCTGTCTTCATATGACCTCCGGGTCATGAAACAGAACCCGCCAGGCCTAAGACAGGAAGCGAATGGAAGTTAACTTGATAAACTCATGAAAAAGACGTTTCGGGCAAGACGCCCTTCTTCGGCATGTATTCTGGCAATTTCACCATCAATATACACAGGTGGGGTTAATAATAGGCGTCCGAAACCAGCACAACGAGTACATCCCAAGGGTGGGGGGGCCACAACCTTTCCAGGCACAGAGTCTAAGGATTTAAGATACTACCCCACAATGCCTGAGAGAGAGAAAAAGACCAGCAGGTGAAACTTTCCTGTGATAGCGGGTTGATGCTATAGATGCTATATATAGAGTAGCTTAATTTAGCGCTAGATCAGGAGTAGGATCTCCCTTCAATACAATCGCGATAGGGAATCGCTTCCCAATAACCCCTCCGCCGCCGAACGGTGCATTAAGGTGATTTCATACATTAAAGTTTTCACTTAGTGTTTTCCTGTGCTTACACAAGTTGATCCAGCTTGCCAAGATAGACCCTTCACTGCATCATCCGGTCTAAAACGGTCCTCAATTTATGCATTCATTGTCTATTGTTGTATTCATGGCTTCATTCATGCCTTCATTAATTCATAGCATTTATTCATGGTTGCACTTGTTCAGTTACAGTTGTGTGTGCAGTTGGTCATTTTGTGAGGTACTATGGTCACTGTACACAAGCCGAGACTAAGTTAATCAATTAAATAAATCCCTCTACTTCATTTTGCACCAATTTGTATTTCGGCCTACACCACATATTTTTGGTGCTGCCTTAATTAAGTGGTATTAACGCTACGCATGCAACAGCTCTGGGGAACACTACGTTGGTGAGATAGTAAGACCCTGGTTAGGCAACCCCATTGCCAGACAAGAACGTTGATATAACGCAAAACGACGATATGTTTACGTTCAAGTGACAAAGCCTTCTAATGGTGGGTATTGTGACGGGACCTCTGCACCCTTACTTTCCACTTTGGTACATAAAGGGCGCGCTACTTGATCATCCAACATGAAAGAAAAACTGAAGGATACTGAGCTGGGACAAGAGACTGAATGAAAACTTTTCGAGGCACAAACTAGGAGGAGGGTCAAAATCATCAACCAGGAGGAGTCGGCAGGAGAACCATCAAGGAGGGCATTCATTTCCGACGGCAAAAGCCACCTTTGAACTGAGACAAGGGCGCCACCTCCATTTGCTGAAGAAGACTGTGGAGATGGGGTTGGCATCGGATTACTAGATATCCAATCTGTCAAGATACTTCAGTCCGTTAAGCGTTGGACTGACTGACATCGCCAGGCCTAAAGGATACATCCGAATACACAAACTAATGCATGTCCTGGAAAGGTCCGTCGATGGTTTTGATTCGCAACATTTTGCACATTTAAAAAGCTGACAAACCAAGACACAGAACCATTTACACATGGTGCCTTAAAGACCTCCTCCTCAGACAACACATTTTCTGGAAGACTTGAAGAATAAAGAAAAAAGATTTTCAAGGTCCGCCCGGCCCCTGCATGCATGCATGTATGGTTTGATGGACTGATTGATAGGTGGCTGTGAACCTTTCGATGCCAAGTGAACACCCACCTTACTGAGTGAAAGGTCAGGGAGAGATGAGAGATGATAATGATTTTTTAATGGCGGTTGTGAAAGGCACCCCATTTGCCTCCCATGTGAAGTGCTTTGAGGGACGGAAGGAGTTATGCCGAAAGACAAAGCGAGCTCGAGAAGACACGGGCCTGACAAGCACAACTGGCCACCCCTTATATTCAGCTACAGGGCCTCACCCCCCTCCGTTCTTCTCACTTCTTAACTATAATACTGTGTGATGTAATGGCTTGAAAAAAAAAGAAAAAGTTTATTCAACTGTTTGATGTAACATCTTTCGCTTTACTTACATTTCAGTTGTAAAGTTTGAGATACAGCAGTGTGCTCAGATGTAAGAGACGTTTAAAAAAAAAGAAAAAAAAGAAGGTCAGTTTTCAAAGGGCTAGCTCGGTTTGTTGTTTGCCGTTTCTCAGCAGGTTTCCTGTTCCGCAGAGGCAACAGAAGAGAAAACATAAAGTATGGAGTATGTGTGGAGAGCCGGAAAGGAAGGAATCTAAATTTAGCGGAGGTGGTGAGGAGAGGATTACCATTGCAGAGTCAATTTGATGCGTTCACATCAGATGTTGTTTGATAACGTGTTCGTGTAACGTTACAATATGATACAAGGAGTGTGCACTGATATTTAGGAGGCTTTCAGCTTCCTAAAGGTGGTTATTATAACTCGTCATATTAGTGAAATATTGACTGGTGCTGTGCATTTAGATAAATCCCAAACACTGCGGATTAGTGCTGTAGGTGGGAAGCGCATTGCCAAGACCTTGATTATAATGATTTCAACGAATCACAACAATGGTGCCTCCTCAGAAATACATCAGTCAGAGGAGAACACACGCTTCTTTTTGTTGTTGTTTTTTTTCCCAGACAGCGAGAAAAACAAGAAAGAACTGCAGTGACACAGAAATTATGACAACACTCAAGAAATGAAATGAATTATTCAAGCAGCCAGTCAGTCATCTGTTGCGGATGCAGTGGCATTATGACCTACGCAAGAAAAGCGGCATATGGAGGGAGGCTGCAGAGCAGGTGAACAGCGTTGCATTCTAGCAGTACAAGGGGGGGAGCGAGAAGTTTCACAAAGTGGCTCGTTTTTTTTTTCCACAACTTTCACCGGCAGCTCCGTCACAGCCCGCCCTGAACTGACGGGCGCATGCGGCGCCGGGGGAATTCGTCGTTCTTTGGCGTCGCTCCAGACAGGGGCTGCTCATCGGTGGACAGATTGTGCGTCGACCGGTAGGCAACTGTGTCTCCTCAAACTACTTGCTTGCCCCCCCCCCCGAGTCCAGATTATTCCGGCTTCGCATTTTCCCTTCGCCCCCTTCAGACAGTGTGTGCTGTTACTGTGTGCTACTGTGTGAAGTTCCTTTATTGAGGGGAAGTGCCAGTTTCATACAATTTTTGGCCATACTTGCTGTACTTTCCCAGGTAAGTGCTTAGATCTGGGAATTGTATCTGCACTGCTTAGTTCAGGAAACCCGAGCAATCAGACTATCAGGCAGGTTGTGTAACAAATTCCTTGGCAAACCAGCATTACTTGGAGGAGAAACCAAGGCGAACAGTAAAGTGTTACCCAAAGGTATTATTACTGATATTTTGGTGCACCCATTTCTGGTTTTTGCCAGTTTTAGATGATACGGCCGAACTGATTGCCTGACCGCACTGGAAAATGTTACCCTGGCGCACAAATGTCGGGGACTTTGACGAGTGTAACGCTGCCATAACTATGGGAACGATGGCCCAAACTACAAAAATATCACATCGCATGCTTGCATCTGCGCGTGCATACCTTCTTGTGTCTTCCTGTGAATTCCAGTGGAGTTGCCCAAATGCCGGGAGTCCTCTGGCTCTACTTCATTGCAGTGGGGGGGGGCAGCACTTTGATCAGGAAAAAAAAATGCCTGTGAAGCAAAACAAAAGCAGTTATCCGGTTGACATATCTCTACCAAACTATCACCAAACAACACCAACAACAGATGGCCCCCCGTGGACTGAGTTATGCTGCATAATTTGACTCAAAATAATAATTACATGAAATTCACTTAGCTCATAGTCCCCCGCTTTCACCCCTTTTGTTTTAGCGCCACTCTCAGCACATACATGGTGGCTCTTTAATTACAGCATTTCAAATAGCATTAAAATGTGCTGTTGGAACATTTGCACGTTTTCCTGATTTGCAATTCAAAGCAACAGAAGGACACAATGGGATATAAAAAAAAAAGAAATCGACAACAAAACCACGAGATAGTCGTTTCAGTGCGCATGTGCTCTGCATTCTGGGATACACTGGTTGAACTACAGGTCATAAAGGAGAGCTCGTAGGAGTTTTGGATCGAGGATCCCATTTCTCTCACACTGCTGCTTCCGGCACAGAAAACACTTTCGGATTTCATGGAGTGGAGTGGATCCGTCGTACTTGACAATGCATTAGCGAATGATGTGGTCACACTGATTATTTCCAGGACGTTATAAACCTCCCAAAGCTATGTGCAGTCGGGAGGGTTGTACAAAGCGCAGGACTTGGGTTTTGCGCACTGCGTCTCCCGCATAGGTTTAGTTCTACTTCAACACTTTGGTTACGGGTAAGGGAGAGCTTGTTGTTTTTGGTTGAATACTGATAAAGTCAAATAGTACATTATGGGGTTTACCAATATGTCCTGAAACTGGTGAGTGAGCTCCTTTAACTGGATTTGGACACACAAGAGACATAAACCCCTTTGTTGGAGTTTAACTATGCTACAACTCTCACTCTCCAGAGGTAGAAACCCTTTATCCAGATTCCTTAGAATGTCTAGACACTGTCCTGGAGCAAGACACTGAACCCTAAGTGGCTCCCGATTGGTAGACCAGCACCTTTCACGGCACCTGGGTCGCCACCGGTGTGTGTGAACGCGTGAGCGAGACCAGATCTGTGAAGCGCTTCGGGAACCTTTGAGCTTGAAAAAAAAAAAAAAGCGTCCATTTGGCTTGCTTTTTGAGATACTGCAAAATTGAGTGTATCATAATGTCTGATTTCATTTCATCAGTTGAAATGGAAAGTTTTACTCCCATGTGTTAAAAAAAAAAAAAAAAAAAAGAAGTTGCAGACGCGCTGAAAAAACGCGCACATGGCTCAGTGGTCTAAGTATCTAATTGAAGGTGACACAAGTACGGGCGACTGGCGCATCAACAACTTTTCTCCAGCGCCTTAATTTGTACCAGCTAATGGCAGACACACATACATAAATTAAAGAGATCACTTGTCTAGGGCATTATAACACATTAGCACGCACACCGAAGGCTGAACACAGAAAGCTTTTATTTCAAAAAAGGAAAATGACACACACAAAGAGAGAGAGAGAGCTGTCAGTCCAACCAGGAGAACAACAACAGCATTGAGGCAGAAACACTCCAGATGTCACCTCTGCTTGCTCATGCACATGCGTGTGCGTGTCTTAAAAAAAAAGTGTGTGTGTGTGTGTGTGTGTGTGTTTGAGAGGAAAGGGAGGAGGGTACGATCTTGTGTGGTCTCCTCTGTCCTCAAATGCTCTTTTGGGATCCCCTCCATCACCACCACCACCACACACACACACACACACACACACTGACTCTGTCAGAGTGCTTCACTTCACTCTTCTGGGTCACTGGTAGGTCTCACACATCACGCACTCATCAAACTGTGAGTGTGAATTTGTGTGTGTGTGTGTGTGAGAGAGAGAGAGAGAGAGAGAGTGTGTGTGTCGGCACATCAGTGTGTGAGAGGGCAATTGAATGGAAGAGTATGTATGCCTGTGTCTGCGAGTACTTTACGTGCATAAATACAGTATACAGTAACCTACATCACTGCCCCACCTCGTCGACAAACACACACACGTATAAAAAGGAAAAAAACGAAACAGCACTGATGACGTGTGCAGTGATCACAGTTCAGCTGTTCAGAAGATATGAAACAGGGTGCAGTGTAAATAGGCCATTACTCAGCACACTCCCGTGTTTGGAGTCTCCTTCGGGTGACCTTCTCGTCTTGCTGCTGGGGGAAACTTTTTTGTGCAGGGATCATGATTTAAGGCGTTGATTCAGGAAGCAAATTACTGTCGCGGGCTGAAAAGCGGGGGTATTTACCCACGCTGCCGGTCATCAAGACGAGATAAGCGTTTTCAAACTGCAATCGCACAATCTTGGTTAAAGGTCCCGTGTTAAGATAATTTCAGCTCTATACTTTTTATTCTGGGACTCCACTAGAGCAGCTTTGCATGATTCACAGTTCAGAAAAGTCCTTATCTATCCTCTCCTGGCCCTTTCTGCAGCCCCCCCTCTGTCTGAAAACAAGCCAAAAACCTGAAGAGTAGTTCCTGAGCAGAGCGCTCCAATAACTCAGACAGACTGAGCAGGGTGGATGAGCGTCCCTGTACTTGGTGGGTGGTGCTATGCCTGGAGCAGATGACCTGCTGGGGGGGGGGGCGTGGCTGAGTGCGGTGACTGTATAGTTGTGACATCACAACCTCAAAGAAGTCCTGACGGCTCGTTTTAAAAGACACAGTGTCTGTGTGTCTGCTTTCCCAGTATTTATACAGCACCCAGACCTGCTTTATAGTCAAACAAGACATGGACATCTCACTTTCTACAATATGGGACCTTTAAATAATGCTGTCAGCTCGACAAAAGTTGTTACACTGGCAGTTCTCCTAGAATTCTGTTGCTATGAATGAGTCCAGGTGCAGACCAAAAACATTCAAACAAGGACAGAAAGATATTAATACATCCACATATCAATGTCAACATTATTGGCGGCATTCTTGCTTTTCTAAACGAAAAGATGGGAGAGATGTAATTCCTAATTATTTTTTTTCCCCTGGAAGGGTGTCTCTCTCTCTCTTTTGTTTAAATTTTTTTTAAATTTATTTTATAACATGTTTTACCTACTTGCAAACAGGCTGCGCTCGTATTTCTGGCGTGTTAGAATTGACACAGCAGTGAAGAAGTGTGAAAGTAAGATTGCGCGGACGGAGACGGAGAGCTAAACTAACAAGCTGCAGCGGTTGTGGAAGATCAGTGAGTGTCTCCCCCCATAACTGCTGCAATTTATCTCTCAATTATAAAAAAATAAATAAATAAACAAAATCTGATGTGTGATAATTATACGACTGGCTGCCTCGGTCACAACACAAATCCAGTATCAAGGCGAGTGACAGCGGACAGCGGTGAGGCACAAAGATGGGTGGAAAATGATTTTGTCGCTGCATTGTTGGCTTGTGTTGCGGTTTTGTGGCGTTGAGTCCTGTAGAGAGGACTTAACACGCGTCTTTTCATTTTTAAGTTTTGGTAGCCGTTGTCGTACATCAGTTACTCTACTTAAAAAAAAAAAAAATACAGATATTATCAAAAGGATCGGTTTCTACCTGAGCAGCCATATAATTAAACATAATTAAACATAATGTCGGGGTTCAGTGCGTGTCTTGTCTTGACTATTGTATAGCCAAAAAGATGAGACACAACAAGAAGCATGTGTTTTTTTTCTCTCTCTCTCTCTCCGATCACAATCAATCTCACTTGAAAGTCGGATCTACCGAGCTGCAGCTGAATGAGTTGAATAACAACAAGGTGAGAAATCATTACAGCCATTTGTCTCGGAAGCTCTTGTTGTTTGCGAAACAAAGGGAAACCGAGAGGCTTTCTTCTAGCATAGCATCGGTTTTCCGAACACGTTCCGAGCTCCTGTTTGCATCAAGCCTAAGTCCACGGTCAAGTGAAGTGAAAGTATATGCCCAAATGAAACTCCCTCGATGTGGTTAAAATGGTTCACAGTATCCACGACATGAAATAAACTGAAATAAAGATGAAGCGAGTTCTGAAATTGGTCAGCTAACAAAAGTAGTAATTTATATTTATGTAAAGAAAGAGGTCACAAATCAGAGACTGCTGGCTGGCGTATCAATCAGGAAGCTTTTCAGTTAGGTGGTCGGGTTGAGACTGAAACCACCACCCAGAGTCCTTCCAAACAAAGCAATCCTCTTCGAAAGAGCCTCAGTCCTCCTCCCTGTATATATCCTTTTTCTCACTAAAAATGAAAGATTCATGATCATTTTGGAAGAAGAGGACTTTGGAAGTGTACTCACGAATGTTTCCGCAAACTTTTAGCACTCATATAAAATTGAAGAACTACATGTTTCAGTGCACGCATATGCCTGACTGTAAATAACCACATGGACAAAGCTTTTACTCCTCACTTTTATTCACATTTTGCCGATTGATCAGACCGATCGACTGTGATGTAAAGGCTCGTGGGGGGGGGGGGGGGGGGGGGCAGCTGTGAGCAGTAACAGTGCATGCGCCGTTATCGGAGCGGCCTTGAGGACAGTTGGGACCTGTTGGGACTACGGATGGCTCATAATGCTCTTCCAACCAGCAAGGGCAACCATTCTCCTGCCCTCACCTCTGCAATAGCCTGGAGCAGGGAAACAAAGAGGTCCCCCAGCTTGTCCCTCCACACGGCCCCAATGCTCTCTGCTCTTTCCTCCCCGGACACTAAGACGGTCCAGAGGGAGGCCGGAGACCTGTGTGGCGTACTGTATCACAGGCATCTGTCAGCCACACTCACTCGCAAATGAATGAGCCAGTTGGTACCGTCAAACTGGGACAACGGTCAAACAGTCACTAGAAAGTCCCTCTAAAGGCTGCAATGTCCACTACACCTCAGAAGGATGTGTTGTGAGTGCTGTAAGTCGTAATGATGACTTTGCAAATCCCACAGCCTCCTCGCTAGTGATTCTAGAAATGTAAAGTTTGCCCTAATGGTGGGAGTGTTCAATGGTTAGGATGTCGCCGAGAACGTTACGATTCATCCACCGAGCACCATGAACTTCATTCATATCTGGATGGCAATTGTCCAGATATACCTTGTGGTGAATCAAAGCTCTCAAAAAAGTTTTCAAAAGGTTTGAAAAGTTTTGCTTCACGGTGGCAGTAAACAAAACCCAGAATTAGTACAATTCATCCTGCAAGGACCATGAATACCCGCAACATTTGTCATGATAATCTAGACAGTAGTAGGACTAGCGCTTTGAACAGACTGAGCGATTCCAACTCGACAAAACATGGCTCATGAGCAACTCGATTGTTTTGCCAATTTGACGTGAGGGTGTCCCTCTTGTTTTTCTTTCCCTAGGGCTGAGTGGCAAAGTTCCGAATTGTTGCGCAGTCCAAAACAGCAAATCAAACTCACTCCCTTTTAAGCTCCCCTAGCTTTCCCCCACGTGCGTCCTATCAGTGGGTAATTATGAGGCAGACCTGCACATTTCGTTCAATGGCAGCTAATGCTTTGATTATTTTGAGTTAGGCTTTCATCGTACCTCATCAAGCATTTTTAGATTCTAGCTTTAGCTCAAGGTCGGTGATGTGTGTTTTCGTCACACACAGTGTAAGTCTACGATTTTGCGGCGCTGTTAGATAGGGCCGCAAGATTCGGGTCCAAGTGAGGGCCTTTTTTTTTTTTCTTCATGTGGACAGTACAAACAAAACGATCATTAGCTTCTGGTAAAGTGGTGATAGCATCCTCCGTAGTCTTTTTAATGCTTCGCTGGATGTTTGAGTGGTCAGACACTTTCCAGTCGACTTTTCCTGGTGGTTTTTCGTGACGTTTCAGACGGCTGTGCAAACTAATGCCAAGCAACGTAAGTGCTTTCGACTGTCGCCACCATCTTTGATCCAATTCCATACCGCCTCTTTGCACAGCCTCTTGTTAGAAGTCGGGGGGTGGATAAGTTGATTTGTTCTCCCTCACCGTCACTGGGGTGATGCAATGAATCTCCTTGCTAAAGCAAACGCATATAAAATGAACATGATCATATAGAGACCTGAATCTAGAGCACATTTTGATTAATCATGCAGCTCTATTGTCAGTGATGTGTTTTTTTTTTTTTTGGTGTGTATTGTTTACACCCATGGTCAACAGTTTTGCATTATCAACTCAGCATGTTACGGAAGATCAGATATAGAAGAGTGCCTCAGAGAGTGGAATATTGGCTTGGGCATGTGGTAGGTACTTGTGATAGTGAGGTTGGGGTCTGATTCTTTGTTTGTCCCCTTTCTCTCTGCCGTCTGTTTCTTTTGTGGCTGCACATTTTTCTTAATTAAACCGTACATATTCAACATCAAAACTGACTTCAGGCCACTTGCGGGCGATATTCATTAAAATGATCTTAATCAGCGTGTTTCATTTGTTTACATCAAATTTCACGATGCCATATAAGCTGCGATTTGTTTACAGTGAGGCTGAAGAAACACTTGTGTCGGGGAGACAAGTGTACTTGGAAAGGTCAAGGGGAACAAAGAGAGAGAGAATAAAGGAAAATTGAACAAGGGAAGGAAATGGTGGGAGGATAAAGGGAGGAGATAATGGTGGGAAAAAAAAAAAGGAACAAAGAGAGAGGAAAAAAGAAGACGACAGAGAGCAGAGGAGGTTAAGGGACGGAGAAAGAGGAGAAAGGAAAGCTACAATACGAGGTAGCGAAGAGGAGATGAAAGGGTATGGTGAAAGAGCACGGAGCAGACGAGGCAAAGTGAAAGAAAATAGAATAAAGAGGTTGGGAGACGAGGGAAGTGAAAAGCCACTGTTTGCCTATTGAAAACTAAAGCAGGAGTGAAAGAAAGGAAAATCAAATGAAGGGGCGGAAGGAAGCAAATAATTTGCAAATTGATTTCCAGGGAATTATCACCTACAAAGGAGCGGCAGAAGGTGGCGGCGTCCGTATTATCAGCTAGACTGCTTAAACTGTTCAAATGTGATGACAGAGGAATTCGGGTAGGGCACTGGTACTGAGGCAGAAAAGCATCTTTCTGGGAGAGATCTATTTTGTAAAATAGAAGCTCTCCTTATCTAGATCATATATAGGTATGTCGCCGTGTATGCGGCTGCCTTACTGCACCTGGATCAAGAAGAACGTCTTTTTAATTCAGGTGTGAACGCATGCAGGTCACACCGCATATATGACATCTCCAATGCTCTCGCTGGACATGCCTCCGGTTTCATAAAATTGTAGACTGATGCTTGTTTTCACGCGGAACTCATTTGGAAAAAGTGTGCCACTGGCTTATGTAGAGTTGATGTGCTAGTTTGAGACTGAAATCTCGGAGTCTCACTCTGTCTGAGACTGAGGGGTTTTGGGAGGGTCTCCATTGAAACTCATTGTGGCCTTGGAATAGTCTGTTACCTCACCTGGGTGTCTCTCCATACCCGAACATGAAGTTTTGTCTTTAGTGTGGAAGTCGTTCTGCGTCCCCTGATTGTCGTACGGGTTGAAATGACCCGAAGAAGAAGCAGCTGAAGCTGGTGCAGAAACAGGGGTGACTTATCAGTTTTGCAACCCCCTTTGGCGGTTGGCAGTGCTCCACCACAGATCCGTGCATTACATCAAACCGGAAGCCCTGGTGTTTGTTGCACCTTGCGACCGTTTCTCTGACAGAGGAATTTTTAAGCTCCTGTCCTCTTCACTCTGGAGCTCTCACTGTGACAGAACATGAACCTTTAGGGTCACAACACTTGTGGGTATGGATATGGACATTGGATGTGATACAGTGTCCCAGGTGTTACCCTGGGCAGTTCCTCTGCGGCCAGCCATGCAGTGACTGGGTAGTGTTGGGCAGCCTGTGCTGGATTTCATATGAGTGCCTGTTTCAGGTTGCGTTTCCCTTGATTGACAGGCGTCTCAACCGGTCATCGTCAGACGTGGTGGCGCTTCCTACTTGCCTCACCTTAGTTCCGCTAAGGATTCCTTTTCCACGGACTAGATTTGGATTGTCTGGCTCCGGGACCCGGCAATGACGGTAGCGAGCAGTAAACCCAAATCAAAGCTTCGAGGATCCCTTCAGTAAACTGTGGATGACATGCTTATGCAGTCCGTGGCTGTCCAGTGCAACGGCACATTTGGTACACACATTTCATATGACAAAGTTTGCAAATTGCTGTATATTCTTTTTATATTTTACACACAATAGAGGACGCCCCGTTTTCTTACATGACTTCCTCTTTGTCAAGACACCGTGCGTCACTTTGACTGCTTCTTGCAGTTATAGTTCCCTCAAGCTTAATGTCTCTGCCTTAATAAACAAACACACCCAAGTACTAAAGCGGCTCGGCACATATTTGAAGTACTTTTTGCATCTGGGGGGAAACTGCTTGACATTAAGTGTGTAAATGGAAATGTGTCTACATGGCTAATAGCAAAGGACTGTTTGCCTGCAGCCTTTCTGGCTCATCCAGCGAAAAATGGTATGTGTAATTCTCCGACTTTTATTGGTGCATTTACTCTGTAGCAGTTCTAGTGGTGGTGGTGGTGGGGGGGGGGGGTCCTACCGTGAGAGTTTTCTCAGCTGGATAATCTTGGAAATCCCATCACAATACCTAACAGACGTGGGCTGAAGAACACATACCACCTAGTTTACATATAGAACAATGGCAAAAAGGACTGCAGCGAAACCTTTTTTTCCTTTAGCCATTGCTGACGGGGGAGTTTTGGTTTCGACCATGTTTGTCTCATATGTTCCTTATGTGCACCAAACATCTTTGCTAGATGCATGAGTGGGGACAGATTGGGGCAGACACAGCTGTGTTTCTAGCAGGGGGCATGTAGTTCACAAATTAAATGCAAATGAGTCCCGAAAATAATAACGACATGGCTACGTAATTGATTGCCGTGTTGTTAGACTGAATGCCATGAGCCTTTCCAACTTTAGGCTCTTGTTTTATTTTGGAAAAGAACTGTTGGAATCGGCAGGTTTCTTTCATTTGAATGTTAAAATAGCTACAGTGAGATGTGCATTTATATAGTTCAGGGCAACCAGGAGAAGGACTTTTGCTTGGCCCCAAAGAGGCTCCAGCAAATCGTCTGAAGACTCAAGAAGGGAAAGCAGGGCATGCTTTGAATCGATGTTGCATGCAGGAAAGGGACAGCGCCCGTGGACTGGCAGACCAGGGTGGTGGTGGTACCTGTTTTTAAGAAAGGTATCCAGGTATCACCATGCTGCTGGAATTGAGGCTTCTGGCTGATTGTCTGACCTCAGATTCAGAAGGAACAAAGCACAAGTGCATTCCACCTTGATCGTGGAACAGTGGACCAGCTGTTTACACTGGCATGGACTCTGGGGGGGGGTCTGTTGCAGTGTGAAAACTGATCAGTTCAGACAGCAACTTTTATCAATAAATAAGAACTTTCTCTTCACGAGGTCGACGCATCTCCAACTCTGAGGCCTCGGGACTCTGTTCAAGCATGGGGGTTTCTTGTTCAGGGGTGAGAGTGAGACGGGGCGTGACGGGGCGGATGGGTTGTAGCGTCAGGAGTAGTGCTGGATGGATGTTCATGCGGTACTGATCGTGTTCTCTCGTGACCTTTTACATTTATTTTCCCTCGAGAGCCCGGTCAATAACTGCAACGCTGTGGCCTCTCTCGACATACTGTCAACATAAAAATCTGAAACTGAAGACTGGAAGTTTCCAACAGTCTTTCTCTTATTGTGTGTAAGAACTAAATAATAGTATATATAACATGAGAGAGAGAGAGATTTTTTTTTTGTCTCTGTGTAAGTATAGTGTGTGTGTGTGTGTGTGTAAGCCGATGTTGGTGATAATAATTGATTTGACAGAGTCTGGAAGTTAGATGTCAGCTAAAATGAAAGTAAGGCTGAATGAACCCTCTATGCGCACGCACACACACACACACACACACACACACACACACACTCACACACTGTCTCTGCAGGGTTAAATAAGAGTTATTTCAGCTTGCCTTCATCATCACCGACACCTGACACACACACACACACACACACAGACACACCTGCCTTTAGAGGCAGCTAAATAGACGAAGCAGAGATACGTGCCGGAAAAAAAAAAGAAGCTACATTACTGTATCTTTACAAGCTAAACCTGACGAAATGATAAATATCCCGCACAGCTGAAGTCTGCAGCATTAAGAATGAGCTACCGTGGCAAAATGGAGGTCGATAAAAAAAAATTACATATGTAATGCATTTGCCCAGCAAAAAGTTGGACAATTCGAACACACTCCGAACTTTTCAGAAAGTGATTTCAGCGGCAAGATTGCACGCTGACAACAACAGTGGCCCGGGCCTCCAGTGTTAAGTCAAAACATGTGCATCAGATCCGAGAGCCAAAGCCAGTAATTAGAATAAGTGCGTGCATGCATAATGAATGAGGTTTTCAACCTGTTTTCTGTGATTTGTTTAATTGCGCTGTGCGTTGCATGTAAACAGTTAGGCGCTAGGCGCGGACAAGTTTGAAAAAGTTATTTTGTGCTCTCAAGCCTCCAAGGTCACCTTCAGCCTCATTCCGTTTTCTTTGCGGAATGTACGGGATGTGACTTGCGCGAGGAAAAGTCCTTTGTCTTTTAATCTTAGTGTTTATATTCAACAAAGAATGAGAGCTTTTGTTGGTAATACAAAATCTCTGCTGCGCAAATGTTCATTTATGGATGTATTTTGTTGCTGAACACAATGTCAGTGAGT
The DNA here is from genome assembly GCF_043641665.1 of Enoplosus armatus. Taxonomy (NCBI): domain Eukaryota; kingdom Metazoa; phylum Chordata; class Actinopteri; order Centrarchiformes; family Enoplosidae; genus Enoplosus; species Enoplosus armatus. The sequence goes on along the minus strand of NC_092181.1, from coordinate 9,735,405 downwards.
CAGATGCAGCCATGCGAGCCTTTAAAAAACGCGTTCTGCATGAAAAAAGCGAATGGCCAGACTTCTCCTTTTAACACAGTGTGGCTATCTAAATGTTGTTTTCACTAGGTGTGAGGTTGAATGACTTAGTAGCCCGCAGTGCTCAGGTTTAAAATGCTCTGGAGTCCTGCGCTGGGTTGCACCACATGCGCGTTCAAACGTAGCCTAGTTTGAATGCAATTTGTTATTTAGGTTGGAGCTTACGCGCAAAAAAAAAATTTAAGGGTCGCGCCAGCTGAAATAGTTCCATGGTAGGCATATGTTTGAAGTTAAATCTTACACCTAGCCCCTAGTAGATGTAAAGTCCTCCGTAAAGCAGCGGTTGACATGGAGCATCGTTTTGAAAGGCGGGATAACTTGTAGGATGAGCTAATTATACTGGTTGTTTTGCATCAGCAACGCGTTCTCTGGGATAAATTACACCCCTTGGACATTTGTGATGACTTTGATTCATACTTTCGTTTTCCACGAGTGACGATACTGAGGATTACTGACCTGTCGGCAGCAGACTTGTTACATGACACGGACGGAAATGGTGAACCTCAGCCCTTCTCGGGTGGCAATTCACGTCATGATTCAAACATGGTCCAATGTGACGCTCCCGTAATTGACCTAGAGGGTGCCTTAAAGGCACCGCTGGGATTCGAACCCAGGATCTCCTGTTTTACAAGACAGGTGCTTTCACCATCCTCTCGGTTAACAGCCGAGCGCGCCGGCCACAGAGACACGTCTTTTGGCATTCAAAACACCGTGAGTCTTCCTCTCTCGGTTCCATGATGCATGAAAGCCATGTCCTTTTGATGTAATGAATGTGTCCCCACCATTGGGACTTGTCCTACAATCCAACGTCATTTTCTGCGACAATATTTTGGTTAGTGTGGACTTTACACCCGTGTAGTTAAGATGAACCTTACGTCTGGGTGGTGCAACCAAACATCAAGAGAGCTTTATTATCAAAGTAACTCCTTTCAACGTATCGTTCAGTCACTTAAGAGAGAACTTACAGCGTATAGCAGGCTACAGAAGTGAAGTCAGTAAGGAATAACACAACAAAGAGCCAATTTTAGAAACAAGACTTTACTGAGATGATTCAAACAGGGTCCAATGTGACGGTCCCATAATTGACCTGTACCCTGTCTTAAAGACACTGCTGGGATTCGAACCCAGAATCTCCTGTTTACAAAACAGGCGCTTTCACCAACTAAGCCACAGCATCGACAGCTCGCAGTTCTTTCAGGTAGCCTCTTGAGATCTCTCGCTATCAAGTCTTACGAAAGTCATTCATGATGGTGTTCTTACCCAGTCAAGTTGTTTTACTCCTCAGGAAGTGGCGGAAGTCTATATAAAAATCCAAGCAGGCGTCGCTGGGATTCGAACCCAGGATGTCCTGTTTACAAGACAGATGCTTTGACCAACTAAGCCACGGCGCCATGCCCTTTGTACTTTTGAGGGTGTGTCAATGAACATTTTACTGAAATCAAAACAGCTTGTTAACGTCTTTCAGTCCTTTTTCTGCAAAAACAAAGGTAATGAAAGCAAAGTCACATCACAGAAAAACAGATTCACTGTTGCCTAGGACGGCATGTGGTATCAGACAAGCCAACACCTTTGAGGCCTCTGGAGCAAGGGCTGAGTTGTGGGAGTCTGGCGAGGTCAGCTGCAAGGTCCTGTTTGACAACTTGGACAACGTTCAGAAATCACGCATGGACCTCGTGCTTCAGAGATATAATAAGTAATCGTCCCTGGGTGGGCTCGAACCACCATCCTCTCAGTTAACAGCCGAGCGCGCTGGCCGATTGCGCCACAGAGACACATTTGTGGCCTTGGGGGGGGCATTCAAAACACTGTGTGTCTTCCTCCCTCAGCATTCAAAACACTGTGTGTCTTCCTCCCTCAGTTCCATGATGCATGAAAGCCATGTCCTTTTAATGTAATGAATGTGTCCCCTCCATTGGGAGTTGACCTACAATCCAACGTCAATTTCTGCGACAATATTTTGGTTAGTGTGGACTTTACACCCGTGTAGTTAAGATGAACCTTACGTCTGGGTGGTGCAACCAAACATCAAGAGATCTTTATTATCAAAGGAACTCCTTTCAACGTATCGTTTAGTGACTTAAGAGAGAACTTATAGCGTATAGCAGGCTACAGAAGTGAAGCCAGTAAGGAACAACACAACAAAGGGCCAATTTTAGAAACAAGGCTTTACTGAGATGATTCAAACGGGGTCCATTGTGACGGCCCCATAATTAACCTAGAGGCTGCCTTGGACACATTAAGACTTAAAGGCACCGCTGGGATTCGAACCCAGCATGTCCTGTTTACAAGACAGGCGCTTTCACCAACTAAGCCACAGCGCCGACAGCTCGCAGTTCTTTCAGGTAGCCACTTGAGATCTCTCGGTATCAAGTCCTACGAAAGTCATTCATGATGGCGTTCTTACCCAGTCAAGTTGTTTTACTCCTCAGGAAGTGGCTGGAGTCTATATAAAAATCCAAGCAGGTGTCGCTGGGATTCGAACCCAGGATGTCCTGTTTACAAGACAGGTGCTTTGACCAACTAAGCCATGGCGCCATGCCCTTTGTACTTTTGAGGGAGTGTCAATGCACATTTTACTGAAATCAAAACAGCTTGTTAACGTCTTTCAGTCCTTTTTCTGCAAAAACAAAGGTAATGAAAGCAAAGTCACATCACAGAAAAACAGATTCACTGTTGCCTAGGACGGCATGTGGTATCAGACAAGCCAACACCTTTGAGGCCTCTGGAACAAGGGCTGAGTTGTGGGAGTCTGGCGAGGTCAGCTGCAAGGTCCTGTTTGACAACTTGGACAACGTTCAGAAATCACGCATGGACCTCGTGCTTCAGAGATATAATAAGTAATCGTCCCTGGGTGGGCTCGAACCACCATCCTCTCAGTTAACAGCCGAGCGCGCTGGCCGATTGCGCCACAGAGACACGTTTTTGGCCTTGGGGGGGGCATTCAAAACACTGTGTGTCTTCCTCCCTCAGTTCCATGATGCATGAAAGCCATGTCCTTTTAATGTAATGAATGTGTCCCCTCCATTGGGAGTTGACCTACAATCCAACGTCAATTTCTGCGACAATATTTTGGTTAGTGTGGACTTTACACCCGTGTAGTTAAGATGAACCTTACGTCTGGGTGGTGCAACCAAACATCAAGAGAGCTTTATTATCAAAGGAACTCCTTTCAACGTATCGTTTAGTGACTTAAGAGAGAACTTATAGCGTATAGCAGGCTACAGAAGTGAAGCCAGTAAGGAACAACACAACAAAAGGCCAATTTTAGAAACAAGGCTTTACTGAGATGATTCAAACGGGGTCCATTGTGACGGCCCCATAATTAACCTAGAGGCTGCCTTGGACACATTAAGACTTAAAGGCACCGGTGGGATTCGAACCCAGCATGTCCTGTTTACAAGACAGGCGCTTTCACCAACTAAGCCACAGCGCCGACAGCTCGCAGTTCTTTCAGGTAGCCACTTGAGATCTCTCGGTATCAAGTCTTACGAAAGTCATTCATGATGGCGTTCTTACCCAGTCAAGTTGTTTTACTCCTCAGGAAGTGGCTGGAGTCTATATAAAAATCCAAGCAGGCGTCGCTGGGATTCGAACCCAGGATGTCCTGTTTACAAGACAGGTGCTTTGACCAACTAAGCCATGGCGCCATGCCCTTTGTACTTTTGAGGGAGTGTCAATGAACGTTTTACTGAAATCAAAACAGCTTGTTAACGTCTTTCAGTCCTTTTTCTGCAAAAACAAAGGTAATGAAAGCAAAGTCACATCACTGAAAAACAGATTCACTGTTGCCTAGAACGGCATGTGGCATCAGACAAGCCAACACCTTTGAGGCCTCTGGAACAAGGGCTGAGTTGTGGGAGTTTGGTGAGGTCCACACATGGACCTCGTGCTTCAGAGATATAACAAATCATCACCCTGGGTGGGCTCAAACCACCAACCTCTCGGTTAACAGCCGAGCGCGCTGGCCGATTGCGCCACAGAGACACATTTTTGTTTGTCTGATGCCAACATGACATGCTATTTTCTGAAATCTGAAATCACATTTGCAGTTCGGCATGCGAAATACTTGCAAGGGGCTATGGGCCTCTCTCTTGCTGTTGATCAGCCTCCAGCCAGAGGTGAAAAGACGTCACGATCGCAAACCAAGAACAAACCACAGGACTTTGACACCAGAGTCCTGTCTGTGGTCGGGTTTAAACATCAGGAGCACTTTGCTTAAGGTTCGGGAAAGATTGTGGTTTTGGTTCCTTCAAAGCACATTTTGCGGTAAATTCCTGGGAGACACATAGTACAACTTTGAGTTGGGTGTTTCTTGGTACTTAGTCGTTGACCTCTTCAGTAAAGTCATGTAGGAATTATAAGACCGCAGTTGCTCATCGTTTGCGCCACTGATGAAGCCATAACCGTGTCATGCGTCATCGACATGTCAGTCACAAAAAAAAATGAAATGAAATTTAAGGATGATAAATCTAAACACCACCCCCTTTGCTACGCCATTTTATTATGATGTCCAACCTTTTTTAAATCCTCAGAGGAAGCCTGGAAAACAAATACAATCTTAAGCCGTGAATTAATGGAAGTGGAGCGGCCAAGAACTACCCCCCCCCACTGTCTCTCTCTCTCTCAACAGCTGTGCCAACAATCCCTGGGTCTGCCTGTGAGCCCAGAGGTCCCGCTCAGTGGCCCGTAGTACAAGCGGAACACTGCGGTTGTACTGGGCAGCTCCCAGCACGTGGACGCACGGAGGTGTGAGGACTTGGAGCGGGGGGCCGAGGTCTACAACTGGGCATGGATTTCAGATCGCTTCCCCTCGATAAATAGAAAGAAAAAATTGGGGAAAAAAAAAAAGTATCTGATGCAGATGCAGATAGAGGCCCTTATGTCCCGTCTTTCTCTTGTTCCCTGTAGAGTTCCATTGATCATACTTGTTCTTACCCCCCCCCCATTCTGTTTTTCTCTTTCTGTGTGTTTGCCTCTCTGTCTCTCTCTCGCTACAGGGTTCAGTAGAGCGTATTCTCACTGGCCACAGTAACACTCCAGTAATCCAGGGAATGCTCACACACACACACACACACACACTGTAAAAGAAGAAAACAAAAGTGGATGCGCCACTGTCAGGTTCACCTCTTTGCCATTTGCTGTGTGTGTGTGTGTGTGTGTATGTGTGTGTCATCAGTAGTTTTTCGGGGGGGGGGGGGGGGGGGCGGCTCATTTAAGATAGTGATTTTATCATTATGTAAATGACATCAGGAGAGCAGCCTCATCTATTTTGATTGGCTGCTGCTCCCACATCCCTGTGTGTGTGTGTGTGTGTGTGTGTGTGTGTGTGTGTTTATATGTGTCTACGTGAGTGTGGGTTCAAAATGGGCCAATCAACAATAATTGTTTCCTGTGTGTGTGTGTGTTTGTCTCTCATCTTGTCCGCTGAGAGGTGATGTCAAAAAAGCCACTGTTAATTTAATGCGTCCTCCCTCTGTCTGTGTGTGTGTGTGTGTGTGTCAGGCCTATAGAGCGCCACTGACAGCGGCAGTCACCACTGCCACCTACATTAACGAGCAGCTCTGTCTTGGAAACTTCCAAGGCCAGACAAGGCCGCTGATTGAAAAGAGTCGGCTCTGGAGGAGCTTTTGTCGAGTCTGGGAGAGATTACTCAAAGGGATCATCAAGCAGGTATCTCGGGCTTGGAGGACTGCAAGGTCTTCGTTACGCACTGAGGGGCATGGAGCCTTCAACAACAAACAATGGTCCGCTTGCAACCCTACATCTCGTGCACAGTTCAAGAGCGGGTTTTCTATCTCTGTTTAATTTGAAGGATTTTAGAGACCTGAAGAGGTGAACGTTTGCACCCTCGCTTAAATAAGTGTTTCCCTCCAAAACAAGCAGCTTTATCTCAAAAATATGGAAGAAATTGGCGAACAACAAGTTGTTTTCATTTTTTTTTTAAAAACACTACTTTCTTTTTTATTTGATACCAAACGTGTGACATGTGTAGCTTTTTAGAAAAAACACCAGATAAAACAACAAAGTGCACTGAAACACTTATTTCCTATAACTTCATAATTTATCATATCTTCCTCACACACACAAAACACTCTTTTTTTTCTTTGAAAGAAACTCGTCATCCACAACATGTCTCTCCGTCCTCGACGTTCAGAGTCTGACAAACAAAACAGCCCCTCAGCTGGATATCGCTAGGCTTTCAAAATAAAATAGAAATGTCCCAGGCGTCAGCCCACACAGCAATATTATGAGAACAAACAATGTGTCGTATGTGTCTTCGTTGACTTATATGAGAAATCCGCGAAAAAAAAAAAAAGCCAGATGTCAATTGTATCTACAATGCAAAGCTCTGGACTTTATTTTCCGTGTTCTGACACTCTGACACTGGGAATGGCTTTAAAATGACGGGGGGCGCTCCGGGGTCCAGAGCTGTTATAAGGAAAGTCGAAGAAAGGTAATAAAAGGTAAATGACGCTAATGCTAATCCCGCTAATGTAAACTCTGCTGTTACTAATAAACTGCTAGTTGAGAATGAACTTTGATGCTCAACACAGACAAGAGGCCATTAACTACTCAGGGCTGCAGGCTGTGGGCATTGAGGCCACTTAGCTCATGCCCTGTATTTTATTTATTTATTTATTTATTTTAGGACTTTCAGAGGAAAATTCTCGGGAAGAAAATCACTAAATATGTCGAACAAAACAAAGTGAAGAAGCACTCCAGAAGAGTGTCGCGTCAGCTGAGGCCGTCACGAAATGAGTTCGTCACTATAACAGATGTTATATATGCCCTGCTGTGTGAGTGTGTGTGTGTGTGTCTGTGTGTAATAACTGTGCACGTCAGCTGCGTTGATGAGATATTCATTAAGCGCCAAAACCGTGAAATATCAATTATGCAAAAAAAAAAAAAAAAGAGAGTCTTGTTTGTGTTTTGCCGTCCAAAGCTCATCCAAGACGGCTGTGAAGAATGCCGACAGAGAGGCATAATGACGCCGAGAGCGGATTAACAGCCGCTGTTACAATGGTTTCAAATGCCAAACGGGGCTGAACCCGCCCGTTTGGTTATCACGGCCCTCGCTGGCCCGCACAACAAACCCCGCACTGCTAATTTTGCTAATTATTCTGTTGTAATTAGCGACTGGCATTGTCCCCCCCAATAAACATGCGGGAAATAAAACAAATGTAATTTTAATCAAGACCTTTTTTTGATCGAGTTTTTACAGCGCAAACAAACAGAAACAAAAAGCTCGATGCCGCCGCGAACTCGAGGAAAATAAAGAGTGGATAGACAATGACACTATGACGCCATACGGCAATGAGAAGTAACACACATATGTACACGTATACGTTTAACATATAAATAAGACGAGTTCGCACTGTTAAGAGAATATACACAATGGAAAAAGAAAAAAAGAGGGAGAAAAAACAGACACAGTTACTAAAATAATTGGATTAAGACCTTTTTAACAGATGTGGGTGATTGATGCCATGTTCATTTTTTTTTTTTTTTTTTTTTAAATCAGACCCACAGTTTTTCTTGGGGCCACGAACTGAACGGAGCAGCATCCAGATCTGGGCCACGCTGTGACTGAGAGCTGGTGTTTATGTAAGCGGATGGCATTTGCTCCCATTTCGGTGACGCGCAGAGGGCCAAAAAAAAAGTAATTTTACGAGGAAAAGTGGACGGCAAAGGAGTTGGGATTGGCCAGGCGGCCGAGAGAGGGCGGGACATCCTGAGAAATAACACCAGTAATAATGAGAGTACCGATCCTGAAGCGGCTGCCCTCTCGGTTCAATTTGGTTCGCGGGTGGGAAACAGACGCTTGCAATCGCCAAACCAAGTGTGAATTTTTTTTTTTTTTTTTAAATCATGTACATAAATAAGAGAATTGAGATTTTGCTGTTATATATGTGTGTGTGTGTGTGTGTGTGTGTGTGTGTGCAGATAATCAATGTTGCCAAAGCATCAAAATAACAACAAAACAACAGTACACGATAACAGTATATATTAATTGTGTATATATATATATATATTTACAGTATATCCTATGCGTGTGTGTCTAGGTCATTCAGTGTTTTTTTTCCTCTCTCTTTATTGTTTGTTTGTTTGTGTCTTCCTTCCTTTTTTTTTTTTTTCTCGGTTGCCAGTTAGTACCTGCACCTGGTTCGGATCTCCGCAATCGGCGACAGATGGATGTCTTCATCAACATTCAACACAAATCTCACTTCTCAGTGGTCACTTTCCTTATTATCATTATTTTTTTTTCTTTTTCTGATCATATTCATCGCAACTGATCAGCTTCACTCTGGTTTTAATTCTTGAATCTTCTCACTTTCTATCTATTCAGAGAGGGTATGTCTTGAGAACAAAAGTCACGTGGAAGACATTTTGTAATTCTTGTTATATACTCAATATTCAGTATTGTGCACAGTATTGTTTCCTTTCTTTTGTTTGCACTATTTTATGTCTAGTATATCATGTAATTAACCATAAGATTTGATGTGAACATCTTTTCCTTCAAATGGACACATTTTTAAAATGCTCTGTGGGGTGAATTGAGCTGCTGCAGAGGATTTACAGAGGGTTCAATCGGGTCACGCTCGCTTGTGTCTTTTTCGGGCGGCTCTGAATAAGCGGTGCACCATTTAAATGCACGACGTAAGGCCCCCCCCGTGAATGAGAGTTTGTACGGATCCTTCAATGGCTGAGAAGTAGCCTACTCACACCATGACCACTTTATTTTTCTTTTTTGCTCGTGTTCATTAATATGTTTTAGGCATTCGGAGTAAAAGCTTTCAGCGAGCCGTATCTCTCTCTCTCTTTCCCTGCCAAAAACCTGGGAACGGAAGGCGCTCACTCGAGAGCCATTTATTAAGATGCAATGGAATCATTATCTCACCACTCCAGCACAGACCAAACTGGCATCGGAGAAAATAATTTCCCGTTTCCAAGACGCTTATGAGCCACCGCATCAAGGTTACACTAATAACGTTGTGCTCTGTTGCCATCCTGTGGAGTTCAGAGGAGGAGAGCGCACACACACACACACACACACACACACACACACACACACACCACGCGGCATCAGTTCATACAGAACATGGATTTAGAGGAGTGCTCTTGTCTCAGAGCCATGTGCGCGCACAAGGCCACGTTTTACTCCGTGCGTTTCGGTGTGTAAGGAGAGGTTTAGAAAGTCTTGTGGTAAATGGGCTCGTGGTGGTGGAATATCCCGTCCAGTTTAATGGATCAGTTCACCCAAACTACCAAAAGACATTGTTTCTCACTCATGTCTGCTAATGTTTTGGGATATCTATCTGCCACCCCATTACAAAGTACTGTAGGTGAACTGAATTTTGTTTGTGGCGTTCAAAGTCCCGTTTTTTTCTGCAACTACCGATGGAGCAGATTCTAATGTTATGTTATGTACGCTCCGGGGAGCTGACCCTCTGAGACACAGCCGCCTACTGGAATGAATTAAAAGGTGTGTATACATTAAGAGGTGGACCCATTGCTTCTCAGCGATGTACTTGAATTTATCAAACAAATCAGTTTGACGGGCGCTCAGAAAATGGCTCTTGGGATGGTGTAGTTCAGCAGTGAAATTGCACTTCTTCTAAAAAAAATTAAAAAAAAGTAGGTCCTTGATTTTTGTCTAGCAACCTGGGACAATCCACGTGATATTTCTTAAGATATTTCAGTACGGACCAAAGTAGCTGAGCCACACAAAGCCGATTCGGCCACTGATCCTGATTACAATGTGCGCAGTCCAGCACACGAGATCGCCTGCCCCCCCCCCCCCCCCCCCCTTTTCAATTTGTGGACCGCTTTCTCACTAATTCAAGAAGGTACGTACTGCATGACGTAATTCACGCCTGGCTAACTGTGCCCGAGATCCAATCACAATATGAGCTGCACCACCTGCCGAAGGTGGCCTTAGCAAATCCAACCACATTTCTGATTGCCTGCCGCACGCATTTGCGCCGCACGTAATGTGACATTTCTTATCCAGGGGACACCTCCGAGGTACAGGTGGCGTTTTAATTCCATGTGTAAATGGAGTGTTACTTCTACCTCTAGCTTGAACGCAACCTTTCTCCTCCTCTCCGTCGTACGCACGGGTTAAGATTAGAAAACCCTCCGTCTTTAATTGCAATTAAGGTTCCATATAGCCATTGTTTCTATTAAGGCCGGCAGTTGAGAATCTCAAAAGCAGGTGTTGTCGTAAGTATAACCTTTAAAAGTCAAGAGACATCAATGTCATCCCTTTTCTTTCCCTCTCGTAATGGCTTTGATTGAGACAAACATTAAAGAAATTAGAATCATGTCTTTTCATAATGAACAAGTGCCATTAGCGCACCATGAGAGGGATAATTAGAGAGTTGACTGGTGACACCCAAGTGTGTGTTATTTCGTTTTGATTAAAAGGTGACTTGTAAGAGCTGGATTTTTCTTATTTAATTTTCAAATTGAATTACGGCCACTTTTCCCTTCGATAGCGAGGTCAAATGCTGTCATTTCACAAGATTCCTGCTGTTCCCTGTCGCCATGACCACCAGAATTACAAGCGATTTGAAAACAATCCCCAGATAGCTAGGATAAGGGCAGTTGTAGTATGCTCTCTTTTACTAATAGTGCCATGCCAGTGCGGTGGTATCTGTATGTATGCATGTGCCCTAAGAGTTTCTTGACGTCTCCTTGATATGGCAGGAACATTCACATACATCTTGAGCAAAGACATTGAGGTTATCCGGTGATGACAATGTAAAGGAGTCAGTTGATCGGCCCAGCACTTTGGTCCAGACTGAAATACGTCAAGAATAGGCATGGAAATTTTCGACAGACATTCGTGATCCCCGGAGGATGAAGCCTACAGTCTTCCCGCTGAATTTCCCTCTAGCACCATCATGAGGTTGACATTTGTGGTTTCAGATGAAATGTCTAGTTCATCGCCATAAAATCTTAATGATTTTGGTAATCCTAAAGAAAGTTCACAAAAACCTTGATGATCCCCACTTTATATATATACATATATAATGCCGTCATCATCGTAAAATTCAAATTTTTGTCGACTACTTTGGTTGATCTATCTAACAGTTTAGTTTTCCTAGTATTACAGCCTCATAGTGCCACCACGGTGGCTATAAATGGTCTTTTTTTGCACTGCAAATGGCGATCTTTCTAAAACATTTGTCAAAAGCAATGTATCTTGACGTATACTGGCCATGGACTTTGGTGAGGATGTTCACGGTCACCAGAGAATGATTCCAAATGCCCTGTAATCTTCGTCCAGCGCCACCATAAGGCGACGACTTCCATCTGTACACAAGAAGAATCCAAATCTAATGCCCACATTGCCATGACATTTACTGGACGACATTCATGCTTCCAGCAGGATGAAACCTTTCCATTGTGGAAACTCCATTGCTGTGTCCCAGTTTCTAGGCCGCCTCCTTTGAACTCCGCCTTTCAAGGCCGAACATGTCAGAACGGTGTGACAAGGCGGTGTCATTTCAAAGGCTCCTCCAAACGCGGCCCTCTCTCCCTGAATTTGGAGAACACAACTGGTGTGCCCTCCGTTGCATTCCGCTGTAAAGCATTCAGACAGTCCTTGTCGACTCAGAAAGTCTTAGAGTATCGCGCCACTGGTCACTGGCCGATATATATATATCACATAAAATGGACCAAGAAAAGACCCAATTCAGGATGGAATTAATAGAAGCCAGGCATGAACTCTTTTTCTGGCAAAGTTATACCTTTGTCTTACCCGTCAAAACTCTTCCTCTTTTCTTTGTAACATCCCCATTCAACTACAGCAAACCATGTTTCCTGCTATTTTCCGAAAAACACAGCAATGATATGTTGATGTAGAGGCCGGTATATTTGCTGAACGCCAATAAAAATGGTAAGGGAACAGTACCACGAAAGTCAAGCAGTATAAAAATCTAACATAAAAAAAAATGACAACAAGATTTCATTTGTTTTTTCGAATGAAAGAACTGTACGGTTTGTGCAGAAATGCGCCAAATATTGACCAAAGTGTGTAAAACTTCACAGTATGAGGTGTAAGGAATATGTGCAATGTACAGACATGATAGTCCAAAAGATAAATTATCTCACTTATATAGCGCTTTTCAACCTTCACGGTTCCCAAAGCGCTTTATAGCTAAGTCTCATTCACCCATTCACTCACACATTCACACACCAATGGCGAGCGAGCTGCCATGCAAGGTGCTGGTCTCCATCGGGAGCAACTTAGGGTTCAGTGTCTTGCTCAAGGACACTTTGACATGACGGGGGCAGCCGGGGATCTAACCCCCAACCCGCTCTAACCAGCTTTACCTCCCGTGCGACAGTGCTAACCACTGTGCCACCATGCCGCGCAATGTGACGCATTGAGACAGATAATGTAATATGTGGCGTCTATGGGAGGGGATAAGAGTCAGTATCAGTGGGGAGGGGTCTCGAGCCTTGTTGATGTGGGCCAGCTGCAGATGGGAAGAAACTGTTCTTGCTGTAGGAGGTTTTGGCTCTGATTGGCCGCAATCTTCCCTTCCCTGCTCCTGGAGGCGCGAGGTGATGGAGTAGGTGAGGATGGAGTCAGCGATGGCAGTGCAGAGGTGCATAAACTTCAAGTCATAAACTTTGGCGCGTTTAATTTATTCAGCTGCCGCGGGAAGCACATGCTCTGCTGTGCTCTCGTGGCGATGGAGCTGACATTCATGATGACGAGGACTCCACAGTGTCGACCGACGACGGGCCTGTACCGCTAGTGCTTTGCTGGGGGCTCTGCCTCTGACGTCCCTCTCCAGGACTGAGAGAATCATCGTCTCTCCCCGTCCCCTCGGAGGGTGGGCAGTTGTGGAAGAGGCCCGGGCCCCCTGCTTGTGGCGGGGGAGGTGGAGCTGGTGGGCTGGTTTGTAACTCACCCTGGTGCGTATCTGCCTTTAGGTCCCTTTCAGTTGAGTGCGGCTTGGACTCCGGTTATGGCTTTCAACTATTATCAAAGTCAAATCTGGTCCAAATGATGCTTTGTCATAGGCTTAATTGCGTTTTGCACCGGTGTGGTCCAGAGCCACCCTTTAACTGCATTTTGCACCCTGGCACCTCCGTGGCCCATTGTGTCCGCGGATCACAGGCTCGGCTTTGAATCGGCATCAAAGAGCACAATCTCCTTCTCTAAAAGTCAAGCCATTTCAAAGAGAGCTGCTCGTCCGCGTGCCATACGGAATGGTACTGGGCTTTTCTGTGAAAATGTTGGCGGGAAATGTTGTCGAAAAGAAAGCAGGGCTCATTTTAACAACGGCTTACCATTTGAGCCACATCAAAAACCATATCCGTGTTTTTCAATCATCTGTGTTTGGCCAAGCTGGCACTTCAGGACATGCAATGCTGTATTGTATGTCCATATATCAGAAAGAAAGAAAAAAGTCCTACATCAAAGCAGGCCCACTCTTTACTTTCTCCAAAAAAAAAATAAAAATCTCAGAGTTTTAATGACGGCTTTCTTGGTGGTGTGGCGCAGTGCAACGTTTGGACTCTGTAATTACTAATGGCAGATGCAGAGTTCCAAGGCGGCGGTCCTCTGCCAATCTCACAGGCACCTCTCTGGGCACTTGTGTGCCGTGTCGCACGGGCTCCTCATTTTAGAATCACATCAAAGTCACAGGTCCTACGTATATGTGCTGTACTCAAGCAGATGCATACTCTCAACCGCAAGCTGAGCACAGCGTCCTCGCTTAATGGTGTATTTACTGGGCATGATTAGTCAAGAATAAACGAGCATCAATGACTGTGCTTTTCACGCGGTTGGACAGGCACTGACTCAGGGACAGGGACATACGGGACATATGAAAATCCCTTATAGGCTTACACACACACGTCAGGTTGCATGCTATTTTTAAGAGTGTCTATTGGGATCGAATGTTGTGTCTCATCAAAAGAACCATGTGTACGGTGAAACCAATTCAGATCAGGTGGGGGCATTTGAAGAATTGTTTGTGTGCTGTGATGTGAAGGTTAAAGGGTCAATCAGCGCTCCAGCACTCCATCGGTGGAAACGTTCCAGTGCGTCGCACATCGGGCCAACCCTCGAACCAGCGACGCCACAGGAGGTGCTCTGTCTGACAGGTGGCCGGAGAGCGGACGTTTGTGACATCACCGATTGGGCATGATTAGGGGCGGGCAGTTTCGACTCAGCCCTGTGTGAACCCTTACGCCTTGAAAATAACCAGGGTAAGCTCACGCCTGCAGGCAGAGGTGGAACAAAGTCAAGTCAGGTCTCAAGTCCCACGCAAGTCAAGAGCAATGAGTAAACATTTTAAATAGAATGACAATAACAATTAGCAACACATCACATTGAATGAAGTACATTCCGGTTGTACTATATAAAAAGAATAATATTAATAGACATAGTTTAGTTGATTTAATATGGTATTTATGTTACTTTTTAATGAATCCTAAAATGCCTGTGACTTTTTTTTTGTTTGTTCGTTTTCAAATATATATATTTATATATATATATATATATGTATATATATATATATATTTTTATTTCCATTCCTCTAAGTGGTTAACAATAAGTTGCCAAACTCCATGACTACGACATCAACATCACAAAAAAAAAAGAAGAAGAAGAAAAGAAATGGAACCAGGGTCACAATGCTATTTCGCTACGCTACTTTTCTGTTTCCATTATTTCATTTTTTAACAGTCTTCGGGCAGATTTGACACGTCAAAAAGGTAGGTCAGTGTATGCCAACAGAGACGCCCACCATTGTATGGCTAATTAACAATGGCTCGCGACACCAGACACAGATGCAATGTACACACACACACAGCAATTTATTCTACAAAACACATCGCAAAACCTACATTGGAAAAAAAAGGGAAAAGGAACTGAATGGTAAAAATTGGTGTAGCCTTGACTGTGGGCCGCTCCTCCTGTAAATCCTCTAAATTAACATTAACGCTGGTATTGAAGTCAGGTGAGAATCACAATTTCAAACAGTCAAACACAGGTAACTTACTCTTCAGCCACAATAAAGGTTTCTGTGTAACACTATTCACTAAATCTGGAAATCTGAAAGGGGCCGACAACTTCCCAGTGGCGGCCTCAGACTGGCGTGTGCGCGCCAGTAACGTTGGAAATAATGAAGTAACCTTACATAAGCACATGAGATTGAGTCATTCTTAACCCCCCACCCCCACCCCACCCCACCCGCCCCTATTGAGTAAATTTTACTCCAGGGTTGAAAAGTAAAAACAAACAAAAGCACCCGCATGTTCACTAATATAACCCCAAAATGTTGTGTGTGTGTGTGTGTCAGCAGTCTGCTCAGAATGAAATGTCGTCGCTTTGACGGTAAAAATGGCAATCCGTGAAGTTAGTGCCTTAGAGAGTGTGCTTCACCCGTATTAAAATCCCCTTCGAGTCATACCTTCCTCTCTGCTAGAGCCTACTTAGCCTGGTGAGGATCTGAGGAGCACACTGGTGTTTTCTGAAGAGGCTTTTTCCGCTTACAGAGGGAGAGGGAGAATTTAAGGGTGGGGGTGTTGAAGAAGAAAAAAGGAAAAAAAGAAAAAAACTAGGTCATTTTTTTACTACGATCTCTCTCCCCCCCACCCCTCATTGTTGCTGAGCAGCTTTACACCCCCTGCTGTGACGTAGAAACCGGCAAATCCGATTGGCCGAGAGGCTGGGGGCGACCTGCAGGTGTAGGGGATGCGGGTATTGGACGAGTGGAGTCGGACATGATTGGAGGGGAAGCAGGAAGAGGACGGGGGTGTGGTTGCGGATAGGAGTAAGGCAGGGGTGACGCTCCCCTCCCACTGAGTTACTATGATACCCTGGGGAGACTGTTGGGGGGGGTAGGAGTGGGTATGTGTGTATATGTGAAATTGTGGAATCAGGAATATAGAATGGGGGGGTGGCATGAATGTAGCTTGAATTGCGCTGACAGGAGAGACAAAGTAATTGGATGAGAGGAAAAGCAGAAAGAGAGGGGGTGTGATAGGAGAAAGAAAGAAAAATGGTGGTGGTGGTGGGGGCGTGTTGGGGCAAACCAATGTGTGCACAAAAAAGTATAAAGTGTATCATTCCTTGTGCAGACCCCGCTGGAGACTGCTCGACATTCATATTTTGCCCCTCCCAACAAAAAAAAAACAACCCCACGCCCCCGAGGCCTTGCACTTTTGTCTCCAATATGGTGCAGCAACTGGTCCTACAAAGGGGCCACATATCTCAATTTCAAACACGCATCCAGTGACGATATTCCACCTCAGTGCAAGTGGTACGCCCCGTCACGTGGCGAGGTGGAAAAGGAAGGGTGTGAAGGTCGGGGGTGGTGGATGGGTGTGTGTGGGGCATCCAGTGTGTTTGCACCCGTCACAGACCTTGATTGATCTTACCCTAACCCTTAACTTTATAGCTTAAAGTATTGCAGCTGCTTGCCAGATAGTCAAACAGCAGTGGAACCCCCCTTCGCTCTACGCCTTTCCCGACGTGGGGAATTGGAATTGGAATTGTCAGGGCTGCGTTCTGAAGCCAGCGATCAACCAACGATCTTCATGGCCAGGTGCGCAGATGCGAGAAGGTGAGCGAGGGTTTCGAGCGCTTCGCTCAAACTCTCGCCTCTCTCACCCGTCAGCACAACTACTGCCTTCCATCCACCGCGTGAAACAACCTTGGATGTCTTTGACAGCATGCATCGTCATAGCCATGCCCTCAGATATGTTTGGGGCGACAGATCCTATGAACATCGCCGTCTGAACTAGTCCATTTCAAGCACCCCGAGACCTTTAGCTATACCTGAATCGTTGCTCATTTGCCCTACCCACAACCTTTCCCCAACCTTCATTTTTTTGCAAGCCCACATCTTAATAACCCCCTTCCTGTTTGTATTCCCGTTGTATCTGTTAATGGTTGTATTTCTTCCTTCAATATTCAGCTAGATTCCAATGAATTGACTAATTGGTCCCCAGATCCTTAATAACAGTTGTCCTCGTTGTATTCCTGTGTTATGCATTTATTTGCGTATGTCTTTCTTTGTATTCATCTCAAGAGACTTGATCACTAATGTGAAATCAAGAGGTCACGCCTCGCCCCCTGACTCTCATGCATTTGAACTTCTCAAAGTAGAACATCACAAGCAAAAAAGAACAACCCCTTGAGTGCCTGAATTCCTTTGAGTGTTTAAATCATGTCATAACCACAATTGGTTTTGTTGTTTAGTTTGAGGGTTATCCCATCTCTCCCATGGCAGAATCAAGAATCCAGTGATGGTTCAACCCTTGCTTTTCAGATCTCGCAACGGCGAGCAGATCACCATGGGTAACTTCAAATGCACGGCTAACCTCCTTAGATTCAGGCCCCTGGACAAAATAGCCAGGATATCGGGTAAAAAAAAAAAATTCATTCATTCTAACATTCAATGTAAATGAAAACCAAAGGTGATGGCATAAATGATATATATATATATATATGCTATTATGCTATTGAAACGAGGGCTGTTTAAACAGAATGCGTGTGATCAGAGACCAGAGGGAACATTTGGTGATTTATTGTGTCACAGATGTAATAAATATCTGCGGCGTTTCCAGGGCGTTTTGCCCACTCTTGCCACAAGCCGTGCTTCTTTTAAATAGCACATGGCTTGCGTTATTTGACAGCGCCTATTAATAGTGGACGGACTTTGCTGTCGGATATATTAAGCGCGCTGATATTGTTGCAGTTATTCGTGCAGGTGATTATTCCTGTATTCCATCACCGCAGACGCATTTTTACCGGGGAAATATCGTTTTTTTACAGCCTCGGTGCGGCGACCGGCAAGGACGTATCCCAGCGGTGCTTCAGAGAACTCACAGTAATGAGCATCACTGAGCACGACTATCTTGCACATTGCAAATATTCTCGCACTGTGAGCTAATGTTTTGCACACCCCTGCACAAATATATGAAAAGATTTTTATTTTTCATCTTTCTATCTATGCCTCTTGACTTGCAAGTACATGGCGTTCCAAAGGCGAAGTCCTCAACCTGATTCAGATCTACATCTACCGCTGCAGCCTGCGAGCAGCATGTGTTTATTACATTATCCAAGAAATATGACTACAGTGCATACTTTCTTTCAGTGGACCTCCCATCAGTGATTTGGCAATTTCATTACTTAACTGGGAGTTTACCAGTTCAGCATTGTGTCCATTTCCCAAATAATTAGTACCAAAATTACATAGCTCTTTCCACGAAACTAAAAGGAGAATTTATTAGATTCCAGCTGTATGATATCATTTACAGTGAAATATTCAAAACCCAAGACTCCAGGATTTCTATGGATGCAACATGACGTCAAATGGACATATATTGTCTTTTGCATCACATATTTGAAAACCTTCTGATGTGTCCGCTGGAAAAATTAAGTTCCGAGGGTTTGAGCGACGTTTGGCGGCGCAGCGTGAGGTTGTGACGAAAGGCCCACCGGCAGGCCACTGCGTGTTCTGTCGGACTGATCACCTTTTTAAAGCACCTGATTGCTGCTCCCCTATGGGCCAGAGCCACAGCTTCGGGTCCTCGGGCAGGGCTCTGCCGGCTGGTCCCTAAGTCAGTCAGAGACCACCCCCCCAGCTCTGGAACCCCCCCCCCCCCCCCCCCCCACCTGCCTGAAGGTCTGAGGCTTGCAGAATTAGTGACATCGCTTCTCAAAACATTTTTTTTTTCCATTTCCATTTCATTCTTTATGATTTTTATTTCATCATTGCAGTCCTGTATTATTTGAAAAGTGCTGCGTGAACACATTTTATCAATATTATTATTATTATTATTATTGTAAATGTTTAAAATGCACATAATCTGGTGGCGCAAACCCGTCTTCCTCAGCGCGGACTGAAGAACTCACAGGTTTGTTTAGGCTGGGGGGGGGGAATGAAATCATGCTTAATGAAGCATGACTTTCATCAATAGGTCTTGGCCCTTCTGGGACACACCCCCCCCCCCCCCCCCCAGCCCCCTCTGCATTGTGAGTCAGATTCCCAATGCAATTCAGTTTGACCCCTGTCCGCTTTCAGAGGGAGCTGCACACACACACAGATATTCCACAAGTTAGCAGTTTTCCTCCTCAACATTCAGCCGGATGTAGGTCAGTAGAGTAAGTGTCGTTAGCGCTGTCATCACGGGCGAAGTATCTAAACAGAATCTGCTTAGCAGCCCGACAACGAGCGAAGACTGTGAGCGCTATGCGAAGGTCGCAGGCGGAATTAACCTCATTAACCGGTGTGACAAACGCACTCCGGCCAAGCGTCTGCGGCGTCGAGGCTGCTTGGTCGTGTGCTCTCTGACACACACACACACACACACACACACACATGCCACCGCCATGCTAATCCTGTTAGTGCTGCGGCCCGCCGCCTGGCACACTCACACACACACACACACACACTCATGCGCAATATGCAGGCATTCTGAAGCTGTTTGTAGAACAGACAACACGGGAAAATGCTGGGTTTTCTTTTTTTGGGGGGGACTTTTTAACACACTTCTCCACTGTAATTGTCGCAGTGGCCATGACGACGCGATGGCGCCCTGTTTCCCTAGAAATGACGTTTACATACAAGTAATTTACCTTTCGAGGGAACATAAGGCCGACCGAATGACGTCTTCTGTTAACATAATGAGAAGATCACTGTCTGTTTTTTTTTAACATTAAACCAAAATCACTGTGGCGTTTCATTCACTCGAGGAAACGCTGTCTCACCGCAACGTCATCATCATGGAAAAACAATTTAGCAAAACATCATTCCTAGGAGATGTAGAAAGTATTCCACGCTCCAAAGTTAGCATTCACTTTTTCCACCATCTTCCAAGTGCTCTTACGTTGCCTTAACATAAGCATAACCCCCCCCCCCCGATAATTCCCTTTGGTGCCACAAGCAGACATCGCAGGGAAAACAAATGATTGCCATTTTGCAGACGCATCGATCATTTTATCTTTGTCCTGCAAAATGCATTTAGTTACGGACATATATATGGAAACCTCACCGCTCTTTCCTGCGCATCATCGCTAACGCCAACATTATCGATTTTGTTTGTTGGCGGGCGGTTCACCTGTGGCCGGTTCATCCTCACAGAGACGCGGGCCCGCAATCGCCGTCGTCATTCTTGAAAGCATGTGTCGCACAGTTGCAACCAAACGTGGGCGACACCTGCAGAAATTTGACGGCACTTTACCCATGAAACCACGGCAAAATTGTATTTAAAAAAAATGAAAAATAAAAAAATAAAATAAATTGGCCATTCTTTTTGTCATCATTAGTCTGTCAAATAGACACATTCTTGTCTGTGTTTCATTGTTTTGGATTTTTTTTTTTTTGCCTTCCATAGGTTCGAGCCGAGCCTTCCCATCGTCGCAGGGAAGATTCTGCTGACAGGTGATTCTGAACAAGTCGGTATTGCAGTGCAGTCTTTGCTCAAGGGGAAAGTAAAACGATCCCAGAGATGAGAGGGAAGTGGCAGAGGAGGGGAAAAAAAAAAAAAAGAAGAAGAAAAAAGATAGAAAAATTAGTGAAGCCAGCAGGAAAGGACAGGCGGTAAGGTCAGAGGGAAAAAAAACAAAAAAAAACAGATGGACAGACGAAGGCAGGCACCCCCCCACCCCCACCCCCGGGGTGTTCTGATCTGATGTCCAGTACAAAAAAATAAAAAAAAATAAAAAAACTCATTTGGAAGAGAGAACAAACAACCAGCTGGTAAAATCCGAACCACATCCTGCGCAAAAGACGATTTTCTAACAGCTGGAAGTCTTCTAATCGAATTATCGAGCAACGGTGAACAAATAAAACGTTTAAATGTGTCAAATAATAATCACGAGCAGCAAGAAAACAATACAGTGTAACGAAAATGAGAAAATTAGAATCCGGTTATGTAATCTTACCTTATTCTAATTATCTTATGATGATTATCAGTAGTATTAGTAGTAGTAGTAGTTGTATCAGTATCAGTTTCTATGCATTATTGGTATCACTATTAGTGTCTGTGTAATTGATTTGATTAAATCAAGGCTTTACACAAAATCAAGACATCAGAAATGTTCATCTCATACTCAAAATGTACAGGGGGAAAAAAATTAAAAAAGCATTACATAAATACAGTTTAACTCCACGTTTATACAGTTTTTGCTCCCTGCAGTCTCTCCAAGCAGCGGCTGCCGCTACTGCCCAGCGGCGGCAGCCTAGTCTATCTATTTGGATTTGTGTTCGTTGGCGGTGCATAGCGGCCTGTCTTCACAAGAGGACTCTGTAGGTGTAACGCGCTGCGCGTTCCTGCAGTCTGAATGGGAAAACCAACCAAATTACACATTAAAAGCAGCAGCTCCCATTGAGGAAACACTGAGGTCATGCACTTTGGTGTTTTAGCACCCTAATGAGTGTGTACAGTTCAAAATGTCCATATTTTTAGACTGATTCTTTAGGTTTTTTTAGATCTAGTTCCACCAGGACTTCACTTTTCCTCACCAACGGTTGTTCCCTTTCTTGATTGCTCTAAAACATCATTTAGACTTGTTGGTAAAATGAAACGGGTAACTCTTATTTTTCCACTCATGACCTCACTGTTTCTAAATATATATATATATATATACATATATACTGTATATATATGTATGTATCCTGGCTATGGTCCTGCACGCTCATACGATCTCTCTCATGTCACATTTGCTCATGGTCGTTGGTTTTGGTGTCGCACTTTAGCACTAAAGCACTTTAACCAAACAGAACTGAGGATGTAATTTTTCTACTTTAGACTTGGGTAGACAACAAATGACGCCAGTGCACAAAATGCTATATATGGAAAAATTGCAGTTTTTGTGCTGCAATGTGGTTTGTGTCTCTATCTTTGCCACGGGTACAATAAACAAAGGAGAGGGCTTTCCTCAATAAAGTGGATTAAATACACTTTTTTTTTTCAAACTTCTTTTTAGACTTCAATGAAAACGGGGCTCGGAAACTTTTTACGACATCTGCCGCGTCGAAAACAAGTGTCTATCTGTCAGGAATAATTTATAACGGGCACATTCAGGGAACATGATTAATTAAAAACTGGTCTTAATTAACAGCCTCAATCAATGGAGCTCATTACCGACTCTGCTGGAGGTATCACAGGTAGGCCTGCACACACACACACACACACGCTTGCAGACACAAATGCAAGTTCATATTTGCACACACACACACACACACACACACACACACACGGTCACACAAGAAAGCAAAGGCAAACATGCACACACCCAGCAGGACGTCCCAGAAGTAATGACTTATTTTTTGGTGGATTTCAAAAGAACTCCTTTGCGTTCAGTATTTTTTTTTTACCCAGGGGATATACACACACATTCCCACAGACACACACACACACACACACACGCACACAGGCACACTGAAGTGTCCCGGCAAAATTCAAAACATGAAAATTAAAATGAAATCACCTCGTAAATGAACTGAATTTAAATAAATAAAATAAAACTGACTGTTTTTTTGCTTTTTGTTTTTAAAAAAAAATCTTTTTATTAAATTAGTGCAGCAGCAGTAGGCCGCACCGCCAGACACGCCCCTCGGGGCTTCATGCCTCCTAAAACAAACCCAGCAATATCACATTTAACCGGACTGAAGTCAGGACTGAGTGCAGGACCAGAGCCGACAGCTGCAACGGCAACTGCAACCACGGGCCGCGGTGCATTTCACGCTCCCGGCAGGAATATCTGGGGCACAACCGGGAGTTTGGCGCCAACTGCTCCGCCCGGTGAAATTAGCAGCGCCCAGCCGCGCCCTGGCGGCCGGCCAGCAGGCTAATTCATTATTGATCGCGAAACACAGGCGAAACATCTGCAGTGGCATGTTTTCACCTCGCAAAAAAAGAAATGTGTCATATATTGCCTTGTTTATGGAAAGGCTGGCCGGTGCGGAGAGCGCTTTCCTTTTTTAACGCCCTCACTGGTGACAGAGGATTTCTCATTGAAATGAATGGAAATGTATATCCGGCAAGGAACCATATATGGTAACTTCATTGATCTTGATTTTCAACATAAAAACTGAATATTTTTAAAAATGTCACAAAAGTAAAAAAGTCACAAAAGTAAAAAAGTCACAAAAGTAAAAAAGTCTTGTTGTGTCCTGCAATGACACTCTAGGGTTGAAATTTTGCATTTTGACACTCTAGGGTTGAAATTTTGTATTGTAAGTATTTCAATGAGTGCCTGATAAAGGGTTAAAAGACATTTTGAAATATCAGTGCGTGCATTCAAAATAAACATGGAGATCAATGACCAAAAACGGGCATTTTTAAATTAACAGTTACAAAACGGATGGAGTTTTCGATGATTGTGAATAATAACTGGATCAGATAAACCCTGCGTTTTTGCATGCATGTGATTCAGTTTTTGTCGCATACACCGAAGGCTAATAGAAATAGACTGGACACAGCATCCATATTTAATAACATATTGCGGGTATACAATGTCACCTGCAAATCAACACATTCATTACAGTTGGTTCCCAACCTGGGGGGGGTCCCTCTTGATTTTAAGGGTGTAAGAATATATATATATATATATAACATTTTTAAATACATGCATGTAATTAAATTCTGTGATGAAGACCGCTATATTTAAGGGCTATTTTAGATTATTTTTGTTTATTTATTATAAAGCCAGGCTGCTTGGACTATTAAAATGTGTGTATGATAGTGAAATTAAAAGAGAATCATAATACAGACATAGAATTGCGTTCCTAAAAATATAAGGAAAAAAAAATGTCTGATCCATTGCAATAACCACAGCGAATAGAATTTTTTGCAAATTGATATTTTTGCACAAACTTCCTGCAGGTATGAAGTTCACTATTTAGTTTAATTGCTCTGCGCTGGGGCGCAAAAGGTGTGGGGCCTGAAATCTGAAATTTAATATATTTTACTTGTCTTTTTTGTTTTTGTTTTTGTACATAATTCCAAAATGCACAAAATTAACCTAAAAAAAATATGTAATGAAACAAACGTGTACACAGTACACATATGTTACACAGATACATATTATACAGCAATACAAGCCAACACTGTCTTCTGCATTTGGTACAACTGAGTAGGTCTTTAGCCAAAATGGCTGCTGTCAGTCGCTCTTTTTCCTTTATATTTTTAAGATGTGGATGTAGCAAAATGTAAGCAATTGGTCTAATTTGATTCTGCATTCTAAACTTGAATTTGACGGTTTTTTTTGAAATAGCGTATAAATGTACAAAATGGGCTGTAAATCCACAAAATTGCGCTGGCGGTTGACTTTGAGTGAGAAAAAGAGAAACAATAAAAAAAAAAAACCCAACACAAACTGTAGTTTTCCAAAGATGTAAATGGTTTACCGCACCATACTTTTTTGCAGTGTGGCTGCAGAGCTTCCTGCCAGGCTGCATTCAGCCCCCTGGCTTCCACCAATCAAATGGATTTGTGGGATGGCTTGAGGAAAAACTGCAGCCTGGGAGACCGGATTCGGGGCAAGTGCGTCCACCGTGAGAGTGTAATGCGCATCTCTGGTGCAATTATGCGACTTATGTGTGTGTTGTGTTGTGCAGCAGAAGGTGCGAACAATGGCGGTTGGATAATCGTGTAACACACACACACACACCAGCAGCAATGAAGGCGTATGTGTTACGACTCAATTTGGTGACATCGCTCGTTGCTAGCCAATCATGTTATGGCACTGGTTGTGTAAGCGAGGTGTACTTCATACATGTTGAGCGAGAGAGAGAGAGAGAGAGAGGGAGAGAGACAGAGAGAGCGAGTGTGTGTGTGTGTGTGTGTGTGTGTGTGTGTGTGGACTCTTCTCGGGGGGATTTTTGCTAGATGTCAAAGTCGAAGTTACGGCCACAACTCAGCTCAGCTGCTGGGCGCCACTTCAAACATTCTCTTTCTGTATGAGTGTGTGTGTGTGTGTGTGTGTATATATACATGTTTGTGTGTCCGTATGTGTGCATACGCGCACTTTACCAGCAGCGCTTTCATCTGCACACCTACAGTGGGACGCTGTGGGGGAGCTCGGGCTACTTAGCGGTTGCACACACACAGGGCTGGGGCTGCATGTTGAGCAGCCCTGCCTTCACCCCCGGTGTGCTGCGAGGTGTTAACTCTGGTGTGAATTCTCAGGACTGACTCGGAGAACACAGTCACCTATTACAACTAGCTGCAGTTTAAAGGTGTAAATCCACCCCCAAAAGAACAATTTCAAAAAATGAAAAATAAAAAATCTGCTTCACATTGAACATAAAGACTGCGTTCAGTTTTTGTCAAAGCTGCATTATTATTACGGCGGGGGGGGGGGGGGCATAACCTGTGGTTACTGGTGGGAACAGCAAGTGTGTTACAACACGTTCCATTTGAAATTACATGGGCATCAAACATGCTTTGAGCTTGACTTCTGGAAGGGCCATATCAATACCTGCAACATTTTTTTTGAATCTGGATACCTTGAAATTTGTAAGGCAATAAATAATATATTGTCAAAAAAAAAAAAATAAAAAAAAAAAAAATATATATATATATATATATATATATATATACTTTTGTGTGTTTAATAGTTACTCGTTCTAATGTCTGCGTTGGATGTCGTGTGTCATGTTTTCTCTGTGTGCTGTGTATATAGTGTATATTCTGCAGACATGTGCTTGTCTTATCTGTTTACAGTACAACTAAACACACCACAGCCTGTCTCACACACACACACATATATATGCACCCAGACAGTGGCTTTTGTCTTCCGCTTCACATGCAGTACATGAATGCATCATTTCCTGTGACTCCTTGGGAATTTGAATGCAGGAAAATTTCTATTTCTGATTTCTTGATATAATGGATCTCTGAAGGTTTATAACTTCAAAGCACTGAGTAGCATACATGGAGCAAACATAAGATCAATAAGGTTTTAGCCCATTTACTATGAATCACATGTACTTCACACGCGCACATCATCACGTGTTATGGCCCTCGCTGCTAGCCTGGTACGCACTGTGCCATGAAGTGGTCCTTGTGGTCCAGATCTCGTCTAATTTTCAGCAGAATGCTGCACTGTAGAGGCCTCCTGTGGTAAAAGTGAACATCGCGGCAACACTAGCAAGCTGAGGTGGAGCACAGTAAAGGCAGGATGCCCCAATCGCCCCCCCCCCCCCGACGCGATCGGCTCAGGGCATCACTAATGTGAAGGTTGAATTTTTGCGACTGTTGGATCGGAGAAGCGGATTTTGAATGAAGTCAAACAGAAAAGCTCTTCACTGGCAATGATGCTGGCATGTCAGCATGAAATGGGAGACAAGTTCGGCAGGTTATCTTTAACAAACCGAGGGTACCTCAGACGCGACAACAGTAACCAGGAAAGACAGAAGTTCAAGTGCAGATCACTGTAAGAGGGACTGGTCATACTGGGCTAACAGGCAGCAGGACAGTGGAGAATGCAGGCTGTCCACAAGCACCAAATCAGACAAAAGCGATGAAGCAAACACGAAAACTAGAAAAAAATGAAACTCACCAGAAAGACACCAGGAAGCAATGTGCTCACAACCCCTCGCTCCAGCTGTCAGCCCCCCAGACGTTGCCGACGTAGCCACAGCAAGCAATACCCTCTGGAATACATCAGCAGCACCGACAGCAGCAGGGTACAGCAATACAGCAATAGCTGATGCACCTGACGCAACAGCATACACCCAGCGCATGCTGGAAATGTGCGAACGCCATCCCAGGAAGACCCTCGGCGACCCAACTTCCCCAGAAAGCCAGGTTTAACTGCGATGTTCGACAGTTGGCATGCTGTCTGGAAGGATGTGTGGGGCAGCTTGGAGGCTAATGGTGAATGCAAATATAAAAGTGTGGCCGCGTACAGAGCAGCTCTATTACATAGCGTGTTACTACTAACATGAAAGCAGCACACTGCTCTTTACTCCCGACACACCTTTGGCTGCGAACCAGAATCTATATGTGTGACTGTGAGTGTAAAGACCGCCGAGTACAACAGTTCGGTTGTTTTCCATCTTACCCCGATGACACGGGGGTTCAGGGAGGTGAGGCATGGACACATCTCCCCGGAGTCCCATTGGCTGCACTCAGCGATGTTTGGAACAGGAACATCGCGGTTACAGAGTCTCGGGTGAATCCCGAAACGGACAGTTCTGCCCCACAACTGAGTCCACTCAATGTGCAGTAGAAATGCATGCGTCAAAGCCTTTTAGGGCCGAGGTTTGGAAGCTCCATCTCAGCAGCCAGGGAAGGAAATGCATCCCATCACGTGAACTCAGAAAGGAGGATGGTTGTGGCAGGGACACCAGTCACATGCAGTATGGGATCGGCTGTGCATATTATCCCTTGGTTGGGTTTAAGCCCTAGGTCCGGACTTATATTCGGACGAATATTCTCGTCTGTTGCTAAACCAAACTAAACCTACGACTAGGGTGCAACTACACCCAGCCTGTCCACGCTGACGTGTTCTGCTGCTGTAGTTACAAACTTACATTCACTGGAGCCAACGAATAGATTCAAAACGACTGCTGAGTCCTACAAGCATATTTCAGATGCATATTTCCTGAGAAAAAACAAGATGTCTGGCGGGTGATAACAGCGGCAGTCAGTGATAAAGTGAAGGAAACATGGCCAGGAGAGACTCAGGGCTGCTCACCCCCCCCCGCCCCCCCAACAGATGGGGGAACCCCCTCTTAAAAGCTCACCCTACAGCACTATCATCACGGATGTGTCTGGACATGTGCGTTAGCCCGTCCACCCAGTGTTCGACAGGCTAAGAGGCGCTCGTGTCTGCTACGTAGGCTTCCACATCAAATGCAAGCTCATCAGACACCAGTCATGACGGCGACATGGCCTCTTAACCCCCCCCCCCCCCCCCCCCCAAAAAAAAAAACCAGTATGCTAATAAATCGTAACAGAAATAGACCTGTTTCCACTGGGAGCACGGGGTACCTTTCATTTGAATCAAGCTGCAGCGAGAATATGCTCATGGGTCTAAATCCCATTCTTCCCATATAATTAAAAAAACATTTTACATTTTTTTTAAACATCTGCATCAGCTATCTGATCGTATCTCTCAACATGAACAATTAGAGATTAGGGGATGTTAATAATAATAATAATAATAATAATAATAATAATAGTAAGGTCTCCCATCATTCAAGTCTTGTCCTTGTTCCCACAAATGAATCCATCCTGCCAGGATTTCATTCTATCCTAAATTGCTCAGCGTTGCATTCGTGGTTGCATTTATTCATGTATTTGTGTGGGTAGCAGTTGCTTGTGGCGTTTGTAGTCAGTAATTCAAGAAACCTTTCATTTACGAAGAAGTCGTTCACATGGTTTGTATGAGGTACAAAGTAGTGGGTTAGTACAACGTGCACCAAACATTATCGCCAAGACAAGCTGTTCCAACAACGCACCGCACAGTCTTTCGCAGCGTTCCACTACCATTGTGCTTTCTGTCATGGTTCCGTACAACAGCATGTACCTTCGATGAGACCGAAGGAAAACATGCAATGTATCCTAGCTTACAGCTATGAGCACAAAATGATCAAATGACATATGGGGAGGGGAGGGGGGCTCAACGTTCACTAATATACTTGTTATTTCCCCCAGTCAGCTGCACCAGAGAGAAGGGATCGTGAATACAAGGGTAAGAATGAGAATAACAGAAGTGGACAGGTGAGGAAAGCAGATTAAAAAAAAAAGAAAGAAAGAAGATATTTGGAGGAAGATTAAGCGTGGTGAAAACGATGAAGAGTTCGAGGAGGACCGAAATCGGGGAAGGCGAAACTACTGTGTGGAAAGAAGAGAGCTTGGAGGAAGAAAGAATTGTACGGGAAAATAATGATGGGGGGGGGAGAAAAAAAAAAAAGAGAATAATAAACAGATTTGGAAGAGGGAAAGGCAGACAGACGGAAAGGAAAGAAAAGGGAAGTGGAGAGAGAGATTTGGTTCATGGTCGTCACAGGAGCAGATCCCTCACTGGTCTTGCCATCTTGTAATTCAGACTCCTCTGTTCCTCTCATCCTCTGACTCTCCTTATGGGTGACAGTCGGGTGTCTCTATTTGGCGCCAATTACAGATTGTTCGGTGCCGGCGTGGCGCTGAGACTCAAGGCTGTGGAGTCTCCGGCCCCCACAGCTCCCAATTTACCCATCAAAAGACTTCCCATCCACAATCCGACCACTTAGGAAAGTTACACTGCTCCTTAATAACTCCCTCGCTGGTCACCGTTGCTGGAGGGAGTTAAGTGAAAGAGCAGCCTTTTGTTTGGTGAGGGAAGAATGAAAATGAAAAAAATGGTGCCATTCAAATATTACTCCCTAAGTGCTCCGGGCTATTTTTCGATCAACTTTACAAGGGCGTGGACAAAAGCAGTCCCTGATGGAAAAAGTAACTCAATCACTCAAACACTGCTACAACTGCTGGGGCACATTACGTTGATGGCGACCAGCGGTTTCACATATGAGGTTTCAAAGCCACATGAGGTTGACTAAGAGCTCCAGGACGTCCAAATTATGGAGTAATGTTTGGTTGGTGGATGCAGATTGCTCGACTCCTCTTTGACCACATTTGGGTTTTGGTCCTGGCCTCCCAGCGAACGGCAAGAAAATAGCCAGTGGTAAAAAAAAAACGAATCCACCCACCTTCCCTTTTTCTAGACCGCTCAATCCTGTTGAGGTTTCACGGCCCTGTCCAAAGCGTTCCACTGAGCGAGACGCAGGGTTTCATTGGAATGAATGGGGGGGCGCCGTCTCTGACACGGCGCCGGGTTGTCTTTTCTCCAGGGCCGCTTCCCCAGCCTCTCACACTAAAACCAAAACCCAACCCAACCTTGCAACCTAATTGGACCTTTTGTAGCGGTGTTCAACGCTATCGGCTCAACTAAAATTTCTCAACCATCGTTGGATGGTTGGATTCACGTGCCCCCCCCCCCCCCCCCGTGATGAAATGCTGTAACTTTGGTGAGCCTGACGTTTCATCGTCAAGGCACAATTTCAATTTGTCCAATACCCTGGCTTATGACCAAATAATGGCAAAACTAATGGTCTTCCCATCAGCCTCAGCTGTACTTTGTGTTTAGTGCCAACACCCTTAAGCCAACATGATGGACAATGGTAAATACCGGGGTGTTAGCATTGCCATGTGAGCGTGTTGACTTTAGCATTTCGCAATACAGCCTTGTGTTTTTGTGTTCATATAGTGACCCCCTCGATGGCCCGGTTGGCCCAGTGAGGAAGACTCGGCACACACTGATGATCAGGGACTTGATCCCTGTTGATCCCCTCACTCAAAGCATTCAAAGAAACACCACGGACTTTTGACACGTCAAATTCAAAGCATATGCCGGTCTCGTCAAAGCAATCTTCTCATGGGTGAAGGCGACAGTCGACAGGAAACAGACCCCCGAGTTGCGTTCGCTTGAGGTACGACCTTGCGATATATATATATATATATATATATATATATATATATGTATGGCGGCACTCAATTTCAGTGCGACTGAAAAAAAAAGACCACAGGATTTTCTCCTACAATGTCACAAATATACAAGTGCTTCGGCGATGCAGCTGTCAACGTGCAGCTGGAGTGCCGACGGCTTAAATCCACCTTCCCACCTTTTTGTTACGATGAAAGACCACAGCATAACCCCCCCCCCCCCCACATTCTTACACTCGCTCGCACAGAAAGGGAACGCGGGCACACACACACACACACACACAGAGCTGTCAGTCAGCCCTGTTTTCACAAACTAGCGCCATTCTCACATTTCATTTATTATATTTTCATATCCACTTAATGTCTGTGTTATTGGATTTTTCTTATCCGCCACATCCATGTTGTTGTGCATTTTGCAGCTTTATTAGTTGACTGATCCTGCTTTTATATTTCCCCTGTCCTTGTTTTCAACCACGTTTTGCTCCATCATTTCATGCATTCAGTTTTTGAATTTAACATAATTGTATATTATTCTATTCAGTAGCTCTGACTTGTGTATAAGATTAATACGTTTTTTTTTTATACGTCCTACGATTTGAATGTGTAGCGTATGAAATTCAAATGCCAAACCATCAAATATTGTTTTAACCCACTTCCTTGTCTCTGGGCTTGCTGAAGACAGTTTCAAAATCTGGCTGAAAAGTCAGCTATTCTTATCATACTATGTTTATATTTTCAGAAATCCTAATTTTGACCATCGATGAAAGTGTTATTTTTCAATTTCAAAGTTAGATACTTGCCCAAAGTGTGTCCGTACCAAATTTCTTTAGACTTTAGACCAATCAAATACATACAGGAACCTCTCTCTCTCTCTCTCTCACACACACACACACACACACACAACCATGTGCTTCTATACTTGTGTAATAGAAATACATACAAGGGGGGCTTCTATCTATATATTCCAAATACATAAAAGTTGCACAGAGCTATTATTAGGCGAGGCGAGGCAACTTTACGTACAGCACATTTCAAGTACAGAGGCAACTGAAAAAGTGGGCAAATGAAGAGAAGCACTGGAATACATGGAAAACAAATGTAAAAAAACAAAAAAACAAAACAGAATGAAATCAGTTACGATAGAATAAAATGTTAGATTTAATTAAAAAAAAACCCAACATATTTTCGAATTGATCTGAGGTTTCACAGAAGCAAACAGACACACTTCCTGAAAAAACGCATTGAAACTGAAGGAGAACAGCTCCTTGAGCGAGTGTTTTCACCCGCTGTATGACTAATGATAGTTCCGTGCAACTTTCTTCTTTTTAATTCGGAATATATAGACAGGAGTCCCTCACATGTGCGTACTGAAAACAATACAAAGCCCAACATTTGTGTTAGTTATTTCAGGTTCATTTTCTACCATTTTAGGAGAAACCAGTAGTCCCATGTGCCCAAAGACGGCTGTATCTCAGTAAACTACGAGGAGCACAATCAAGTGTTTGGTGTCTATGAACTCATAACAAGTTGACTATCAAAGATATACACACACATAAGCAGTGTGGGAAAAAAAAATCATATGGAAGACATTTAATAAACACAATTTGAGCATTTTTCAAAAATCCTAACCTCCTAACCTATGGCCGTACCAAATGTCATGACTTTAGACCAGTCAGAACAAATGCGGTGGTATTTTTCCCTCATCACGCTGAAATACAGTCCTTGGGTCGCTAATGGGTTGAAATGGGGGCCGTGGGGCAAGGTGGTGAGACGCTCCCACATACAGTATGAAGTGTGCGTTAATGGTGGCGGTGCACAGTTGGAGCGATTTCATTTCCATCCGCAGTTCGGGTCTCTGCATGGTAAGAGTGCTACCGGGCTACCGGGAAATATTTTTTGGCGGTCAAGTGTGGACTGAAAACTACAGGCGATCGATTTTTTTTTTTGCACTCACAGCCCCATAGACTTTGGATAAACCTAATCTGAAGACGCTCAGGTGGCATCAATTTGTTGCCACTGCCCACACACGAGCTGCCAGGCAAGGTGCTTGGTCTCCATCGGGGGGCAATTTAGGGTTCAGTGTCTTGCTCAAGGACACTTCGACATGACGGGCGGCAGCCGGGGATCGAACCCCCCGACCCGCTCTAACCAGCTTTACCTCCCGTGCGACAGTGCTAACCCCTGTGATACACCATCTTCAGCTGTTTGTTTTGGTTTTTCTGGTATTTCTGGTGGTGCAAATTCAAACTGCGCATACAAACAGGTGGTCGCAAATCTACCAAATGACGCACATTACCTCTACTGTGCATGTCGCACAGTAATCTGAGAATTCCTGCGATTGGACCTCGCGAAACAAGAAGGGAAGACTGTGCAGAGTGCATTCAGACTGCGGACACATGCGTATTACATTCCCATCCAAGAACAATGAATGCCAACATTCCATGACAGTTCATCCAATAATCGTAACAAATAGTGGACCGGCTGGTGCAAACTGCCAAAAGTGCAACGGGATCACAGTCTACAAACTGTAATAGCATCAGCATGCAGAATTGGGACATGTCAGCATACATACAGGTGGTAGAAAGCTGTTTAATTAATTTTTCCAACCACCGAGGCTAACACGCTAACACCATTCAGCTAACATTCGCGAACCGTGCCGCCGCAGCTGATGGTTTCGACATCACACTGCAATTAACATGCCGCGTGCCTACAACAGCCCACGAAAGGATTATGAGACCATGGATCATTGCCAAACATCAGAAAACCTTCACAGATGTAACCCTACGATAGCGCCCTACGGAGCACCCGGTCACTTTAAAACCATCGAAAGTGTCAAAACACAGAAAATCCACAAAAAAGTCCTGAGCTTTGTATTGTAGATACTTCCAAGTTGTCATCAATAATCAATAATCTTCCTCACATGAAGAATCGGAGATACACATCGGAACGTTGAGATCTGGGGGGGGGGCCCTGACCCACCGTACATCGTGGAACTCGTCTCGAGTTCAAAGACACTACCTGCCACCACATTACTGTTTCTTCTAATGACATCGCTGTGTGGGTTGCCGCGCGGGACGTGTATGTCTCTTTTATTTTGAAAAGCCCCGTGTTATCCAGCGGGGGGGGTCTGTTTTTGTCGTCAGAATATAGCTACTTACAAGAGCTTCAGTGCACTTTGTTGTCTTATCTAGTGGTTTTTCTAAAAAGAAAGAATAAGTTGTGTTTTTTTTTGTTTTTTCTTAAATGAAAACAACTTGTTGATTGTCAGTTCCTTCATGTTTTTGGAGATAAAGCTGCTTGTTTGGATTCAGTGAGGGTGCTCAGTGAACTGCAGCAGCATTCCAGAACTCTACTGGGGGTCTGGAGGTTTAAAAACCTCTCCCAGGTGAGCCCCCCCCCCCCCCCCTCCAAAGACCGACAAACTAGAGTGCCCCTCGCTATTAGATGACGAGAAGTGCTACCTGGACTTTGTCCCGCGCTGTGTTAAGAGTAAGCGGCAAACACGTTTAAGCAGGTTGAAAGACGGGTGTAAAGAGGAGGAGGAGGAGGAGGAGGGGGAGAGTCATGCCAAGGACGTGGGAGGGTGTGTCGGTGCGATGCCCAGCACGACATCAGCTGCTGCGAGGAAATTGGTTTGCAAGGATGCAACGGCATTAATAAATGATGCTGCAACAGCGTGTTCACATTGCACACATGAAAAAAAAAAAAAACCACAGCATTTGCTTGGCATAGGAGTTGAAAAACCAGCAGGACTCCCTCCTTGGCACACGCTCACAGAGGCTAGAGTATGGACTTTTTTTTAATTTTTTTTTATCTGGGTCAAGTAACCTCTGATTTTTTTTTTTTTTCCTGGCCAAATCCTAGCGCGCCTCATAGCCAGACTAATATTAAGGCTAATAATCACACAATTAACCTTGTGTTGTGTCGGGAAAGCAATCAGATGAGGGAAACGCTAGATGCGGGGATTATGGATGCTATCGCTCATCCCTCTCTGTGTTCCTTCCTCGCAGCTCATGGTGTGTGACTCACACACACACACACACACACACACACACACACAATCGCACCAGTATGGCTCCCCTTGAGGGTTCCACTACGGGGGGTTTGTCCCAATTAGCACAGAGTCAAGGTGTTGAAGGAGACATACTGAGCTTGCAGGTTACGGTAACAGGGAACGCGCTGAGCCAGTATGCTGGCTAACTGCTAACTAGCCTACTTCACAGGCACAGCATGCCTTTTATCAGAAAAACACTTTCATCCACAGGCACTGACATGACTTCTGAAACATCTTTATTGCCAAGGACTCCAAATAGACGGCGCAAAGGACGCCAAAGTACACAAACAGTTATGGTGATATGTCAGTGGTTCCCCCGGATCGGCACTCGCTGCTGTCAGCAGCCCTCCGCGCCTCGCATGAACATTGCAACGGCAACTATGGTGCAGCAGCCCGCCATCCTCCATCTTCCCCCGCATCGCTTCTGCATAGGGGTCGCCACGGCAACAGTAAGCGCCACGAAGATAAGTCAATGATGACCCTCCGCCCGCTCTACATCGGCACCGCGGCGTCGCAGCCGTAGCCGCAGTCATGCGCCTGCGCAAGCGGTTTGCAGTTTCCGCTTTTCCGAGGTGGCAGTCTCCACTTGTTGCCCGTGCCCTCATCATCTCCTCGAAATGTGCGAGTCTCGCTCAAAGTGGGGCCCCAATTCATGAAGTTGCCGGAATAAACGCACTGAAAGCTTGACCGGGGAAACGTGGAATACCGCCGCCTCAGAGCCGGAGCGCGAAAGGAGGTTGTGACAGAGGTTCCCCTTCGATAATGGGGATGTGAGGTGATGACATGTGTCGCCTTTCTTCCTCCCTGGTTCGTAAAATTCAACTTTCTCACTCAAAAAACTGCATTCGAATCATTTAGACGTGAATTGGAATCACATCGTTTGAATTCATTTATGGGCTTGCAACTGAATTCCAGTAATCTCTCAATGCTCACAAATATATAGTTCCCCTTTTAAACACCTGGCCACTTGCCATTTTTAAGCAAAAGTCACCCAGGCAGGAGTGAATAACTCATTTGTTTGGGACTATTTTGAGCACAGTGGGGTACAGTATAGGCTCATTGACGTGTTTTAATTGTTTTAATAGTTCGAAAAAATTTTTTTTTCCAGCTCCGGGGACGCCTTAAAACGCAGCTTGTGTTCCACGTGTCTTTCTCCTTGAAATCACTCTATCGGCTGGTTACCTTTGTGTTAAGACCTGCAGGAACATGCTGAGAAGCTGGTCCGGATCGTGTTGTTCCGTGTTTCAACACACTCGCTCGGTCTGTTTATAGCCTTCAAAATGCACTTTCAGGGTATTGGTCGAAGAGCCATTATGAGTACAGTCCCAAACCATAATGATGGGGTTAGTGCGTGTGTGTGTGTGTGTGTGTGTGTGTGTGTGGTGTGTGTGTGTTATGATGTGTGTGATTGTTCAGTGGGGTGGTTGGTGTTGGTGCAGCCTGAAGAGGTTCCATTACCTGAGTCTGAAAAGCAGATGGAGGCGGGGGCGGCTATTATATACTAAGACCAAAAGTCTGTTCCCCAGGGAAGACTTTAGCAGGTGCACCATACTGCTACACAAGCAGAATATATTGAGTGCAGGAAGACCTTAGGATTGTGTGTGTGTGTGTGTGTGTGTGTGTGTGTGTGTGTGTGTGTAATGTCTGCTACATCAAAAACACAGCAAAGCACAAAAAAAGAAAGAAAACTGAAATAGGGAGGGGGCACATTCATTCTTTGAAAATGTGTTTTGGCGAGGTGCCGAGCATTTAGACCACATGAGAGTGAAACTCTTCGACGTAGGTGAAAGCAGTGGCGTTCCCTTTTTTTTTTTTTGGGATGTTCGATTGGAGGGAAACGTCCTTAAGGCTTATCATACAGGCCAGAGATTAGCACTAGAGATTACCAAAACACTGTCGTCATGCCCGCCGCTGAGACCGACACCTGGTGGACAACGCAGTGTGACGAGGTCAGAGGCGGAAGAAGTATTAAGATAAGATAAAATAAGATAAGATAAGAGAAGATAATCCTTTATTAATCCCTCAGCGGGGAAGTTTGCGTCGTTCCAGCAGCACACAGGGTAGTTAAAACTCAAAAACTGAAATTTACTAATTTACAAATTCACAGAAATTCCGATTAACTTCAACAATGACGCTGTCAAACACTCCTTACAAGTAAAAAGTCAAAATATTACATGAGCAAATGCAAATGTATTATTAGCAATTCCCATATGTATATTAGAACTTTAATATGAATGCATGAGGCCCCGATCAGACAGTGCTTTTTAGCAGCCTGGGGTTGTTTTTTGTTTGCAATTGTTTTCAATGAGACTGATGCGATTTTGCTGGAGCCACCCCCCCCCCCCCCCCCGAATGCCTAAAGTTGAAAAAAACTTGCAGGGAAAACCAGCAAAACCAGTTGTTCCAGGCTCAACTTCTGCTGCAACGCGACGTCACATAGGCAAAGGCGCTGCGTTGGGCCAGTCCATCTGGTGTCTGATAAACCTTTCAGCAAGTCAATTTGTTACTCCAACTCACTACACAACATGCCAGCCCCCCCCTGTCCCAATTAAAACTGCAATAAAATGAATTGAGATTTGTTTACGAAACGATATTGGTTAAAACCACTGCAAAGTCACCCCTGGACCCTTTTAGGTTTAACCCACCCATTGAAAGCAAAAACAAAAGAAACTCATGAAGTAAGACAAATCTGTCTCATTTTGGGAGGTATTGTGGGCAAAACTGGTGGACCCCCCCCCAACGGGTAAAAATGAAACAAAAGTAATGCAGAAGATATTTTGAAAAGCGTGAACAATAAGACGGTAGTGATATCCAAAACAAGCCATTTACCTCATGGAATGATAACGTTCCAAGCAAGACAATTCAGCTATACAAATATATATATATATATATATATATATATATATAAAAAAGAAAGTAGATCAGATAGTTGGTTTGAATAGTAAAAGGGTTTATAGCGAAGCACTTCAAAAACACAAGCCTAAATAGGGGGCGTGAGGGTTATGAAAAGAGAACATTTAAATCTGTCCGTGCCCAGCAGTGGATTCAGCAGGGAGTCTGGAGACATTCCTGCCTATTAGACACTTTGACAGCTCACATCCAGTGAGGCCCTTCTCTGGCAAACCAAATGAAAAATTCAAATTGCCAGTATAGTGCACTTTGTGTCTTTTTCTTGCGTGAAGGCGTCTCGACACTTCTCTCAGCATTGTGCCTTTTCCCAGCGAATGGTTTCTCCCGAGTGTCTAAATGTGTGTCGTAGTTTGGCTTGAAAGGTCAAATGAAGTAATAACAATTGTAGGCCACTCGTGGTAAGGCCCATCTGTCCGGCCGACACTTTGGTCCAGAGGAAGGTCTCAGTAACTACTATCTACATCATTCTCCAGAGGATGATTTCTATTGATTTTGGGACACCCTGACCTTTATTCTACCCTGCGACAATTAGACCAGAGTCTAAACCTGACCAATACTTTAGTCCATGACAAGGTATCTCAGAGACTATCGGCCGAATGTCCATGAAAGTTGGTGTGTGCTTTTCGTTCCATTCATAAATGGATACTGAGCATAAAGACGACCTCGCTCACGCAGGTTCTAAGAGGTCCCGTTTGCAACTTACGCACCTGCGATCTATAAACCTCAAATTGATGGCACCTGCCTTGCAAATCAGCGACTTCCACCTTTATGTCCCGAAGTGGGCTGAACTTGGGCAGATGCGGGTATCACGTGATGAGGGGCTAAATCCACGCACAAATCCAACAGAACATGGGAAGACCCAGTCCCAAACTGCAGTGCCCCGACACAACCAGCAGGAGAATCACTTCATGTCAAGTCTGGGATCAGACCATTTATTTCCACGTCAAAGTGAGGTTTTATAAAGAACTACTTATGAAAGCGGTTTTCCGCTTAAGCCACACTTAAGATCAAAATCGATCGTTTTATAAATGAGGCCCCTGGTGATGGGCCATTTCCAAGACTGGGCAGTATTCATGCTCCCCAGAAGAGGAGCCCTTTTGAATGTGATTACACAATCTATTCTTTAGTTTTAGTTTATGGGTAATGCTGTGTGGTCCTTCTATTTCTATTACGGGGAGAGTTTGACAACTTAAGTTCAGTTCAGTCATAAAAGCACCAGGAGTCACAAAAAGAACCTTTTGGGCAATGTCACTGACAACTTAGGTCAACTTAACATTACATAGAGGTGTGTTGTAGGGTAGCTAGGCTCGTACAGGTGTGAAGGTTGGGGCAGTGGATGGGCATGGAGTAAGGGTGTAGGTTTTCCCCATGATTTTAAAATGATCACTTCTTGGGAAAGGCAAAGCTATCATAAGCATCCATTCTGGCCTTGTGGTTTCAGTGGTTCGCCGTTGGATGTTTTCTGCACTTGGTGCTCCACCTACTCTGATTTTGGGGATTGAACCAACTCTTTTGGTTGTTTGTCCCCCCCCCCCCCCTTGAAGTAAACCTGGCTCTTATGCACAACTGCGCAAGCACCATATACAGAATCTGGGTTCCCTCCCGCTGGCGACCCGAGCGAACTCGTTCCTCTTTAAGGGCCGTTCAAAAAAGAACCATCCGTTCGCAGATGTAACATCACTCCCTGCGCGTCCGACGAAGCCACTTGCTGAACTGCCTGCACAGTTTTGAAAGTTAGACTCAAACACGTTGCCACGCGGTTTGGACCGTAAGCCGATATTTTAGCATCACAAGTTATTTGATCCAGTTATATTCGCATTAGAATAGCACTTCAAAGGTGGCTGGAGCTGCAAGATCACACGAGAATCCGGCCCTGATTTGCTACACAGCCCCGGTAGACATTCCACATTCCTACCATCGTACGTTATATACCGTCATATCACCCAACAATATGTCAGACCAACGGCGTTTTAAACGTTTTCCCCTTCCACCTTGGAAGTAGTGCCAGAAATCCCCACTTGGCTTTCTTTTTCTCACCAAAGTGTTATTGTGTTGATGCTTTCCAGAATTGTCCAATATCAACATTCTGTGTTGTTATATGGAACAACTCTATTAATGTTGAATTGATATTAAGTAATAGCTGTAGAACAACAGAAACACTTAAATTAGATTTTTTTTTTATATACCAAAATAGACACTTGAGACACTGAAACTAAAGATAGACACGGGAAAAAAAAAATGTTCTTGAGCTTAAAATAAATAAATAATCTCAACAACACATTTCTGAAAAGCACAAAAAATAAAAAGAAACCCACTTCAGATCTCAGCTCTGCGCCTTCCTCCAAAACTTGTGAGGAACAAGCTCCAAACTGACGGAATGTGTGTGTGTCACCTCTTATTACGCTTACAAAAATGATCATGACAAAAATCTGCACAAACAAGCAAACTAGGAGGGCTACAAGTTGCCTGGTTTTAACAAGCACTCTTCACTATATGCATCTGACAGCTTTGGGAACTATCCGTGTGTGTGTGTGTGTGTGTGTGTGTGTTCATTATACCATTTGCTGGGATTGCCATTACTTATTGATAGCGCCTCTGTTTAAAATGCAGCATCACAGCGGTAGGTGGCACAATACTGTCATAAACACACACACACACACACACACACACACACAAGTGCACTGTTACATACATCCTCCAGAGTTGGGTTAAAGGAAATCAGCAAGAGGCCACGCTTTCAGCCTCGCCGTTCCCCTTTCTGCCGTCTCTCTCTCTCATCTCGGCCCCTCCCTCCCTCCGTTGTTGGTTTCTATGTGCCGTCCTCATTTAAATTCAGAGCCCAAACTCAAATGATTTACAATATTGACAAAGCCGTATGAAAGACGGTTATTTCACTGCCCCCCCCCCCCAAGAACAATACCAGACAACGAAACAGTTTCCACAAGAGCATACACATTATGATTTAATAAAATAACCGTGCAAATAATACAAATGCCTGGCATGTGCAACACACCGCGTTACACCGGGAGCAAAGAGCGCATTTGTGCTCGCGTTTCCACAAATTTCGAGAGACTGACTTTGACATTGAGATGTCTTTTTTTTTTCTTTGCATGCACGGGACATCAAGAGAACGTAATGTATGCTATATAATGGGGGGGGGGGCGAATTGTGAATTATGAAATGGTATGTAAGTAGTCATAATAGCCATAATTTGGCAGGTAAAGGACAAAAAAATATTGAAGGTAAACAACATTTAAAAGGCACCCTTTGGATTTTGTGACCACTGATGAAGCTATGAAACAAGGTTTTTATGGGCCGGGCCCCCCAGTAGTAGTAGTAGTAGCAGTAGCAGTTTGCACGAGGACGTGACGCACATTCCGGGTTTGTGTGATGGTTTCACGCCGTTCCGCTGAAATCCCCAAAATCCTTTGAAAGGACGGATTCATTTAAGAATCTCCTCAGAGCGTAGATATCGCAGCACGAGAACCCCCTTCAAGGAAGTCAAACATATCGGTTCAAACCCCCCAAAAACATGAGACCAGGAGCTCCTTTAGGAAACAAAAAACGGAAGACGTAGCAGGAACCCCGGTTCGTTCCCCAAAGAACCTGCTCCAAAACCTCTCAAAATGCCGTTTCATCCCGACTGGGAGGGGGGGGGGGGGGCTTTGGGAGGAATTGGATCAGAGCGTTGAAAAGCGGGCGTGTCACAACCGACGTGTGCCATGCTGCTGCTAGCTAGCGAGCTAACCAGTGAACGTTAAGCTCTGCGCCGCTAAAAATTGAAGACTGGCGGATGGGGCGGACGCCATGACGTTACTGGTTGAAATCGGTTGAAGTCGCGCTCCGTTTCACCGGAAGAAACTCGGATTTTGATGTGGGATGTAATTGCTTATGACCGGGGGTGTGATCTTAAAGGGCCAAAAAGATCATTTCTCATTTCATCTCGATTTTCAAGTCGTTTATTGAGGTTTCTTCTGCAATACGGGGTACCAAAAAGTAAGATGACTAGATTACTAGTGTTGTATACAGAATGAGAATGAATTCCACCTCGTCAGTGATCACCTATGACCCCTAACCCCTGAACCCCTAGAGCGACGCGATCACCTTCCAACCTCCTTACATGCTGTTAACCTACCACCAAGGCGGGTGGACACAGGGTGCCGTCAGCCTGATACACTGATGAAAACAATGTCTATATTGGATCAATTAGGGGCGGGGGGGGTCGTTATTGTGATTGGGAATTGTACATATTGGCTATGCCGAATGTATCTGATCGCACACATCTGAAGGCTGAGAGCAACTGATGTTCTACATGCAAGTGCACTTGATTTGTGCTTGGGTCTTAAATGTTGCGGCAGTTTTGCGCAAAACTCCCAAGTTATTACTTCTTTCTGCACTAGGAACGCTCGGCATTGACGGGGGGCGCTCCGTGCGAATCGGACGCCTTAGTGAGCCCCATCTAGTCGGGAGACGTCGGCCTGATAACCTTGACAGACCAGTGCAGACGCCTCAGTATCCGCGGTGAATACATACATTTCATACATACAAATGCACCGTGAGCTTATTTTTTTCTGGGTTCGGACGAATTCAGGTGGCAAAAGCAGGCGACAGTTATTGTTGTTTACCAATTTGCCCCTTTATTTTTTTATTTATGGATTTATTTTATTAATGGAAATGGTCAAAATGAAAGATAATAAGCCCTGACATGAAGGAGGGGCAAAATATCAGCGGCTTCGTGCCAGAAAGAATAGAAAAATAAAAAAAGAGTCAAATCAGAAAAAAAACAACATGCATCCTTTTTTTCTTTTTTTTTTTTTTAATTTCATTAACTACCAATTCATGTGCCATTATTTACCGTCTAAGTCATAGCGATGGAAAACACATCTTTGCAGCTGTTGTCCATGTTACTCAGACGAATGAAATGTTGACCATCCCTCCCAGTGTGTATCCGGATAGCCGTCTCGGTGTATTGTCTGTTTTTACATTACACTCTCTCCAGGTAAGCCCCTGATTTGCACCGTAATCCTCTACTTGGC
This sequence comes from Enoplosus armatus, assembly GCF_043641665.1. Taxonomy (NCBI): domain Eukaryota; kingdom Metazoa; phylum Chordata; class Actinopteri; order Centrarchiformes; family Enoplosidae; genus Enoplosus; species Enoplosus armatus. Next base: position 9,692,850 of record NC_092181.1, on the reverse strand, counting down.
ATGGCAGGCAGGCTACCTGCCTTCGTGCTTTTTGCATGTGCGTGTGTGTGTGTGTGTGTCTGTGTGGAGACTTTTTCTGTTTCTCCGGTTATATGTATGAGTGTGTCAACGTGCCATTGTGCGCGCGTATGTAGACACGCTAGGCTGCATTCCATCTCGGGGGCTTAGGGTTCATCTTGGAATGGCAGGGACCCAGGTGTTATTAAGAATGACGGCAGACTTGACACACACACACACACACGCGGTAGTGATCACTGATTATACGACTATCATTCCGTCAGTGCGCAAACACTCGCATACACACACACACACACACACCGGTGCAGCTTGCGGTTCAGCAGAGGACAGTGGATTCTTTGGTGTGCTTCAATAGATAGCAAGCAAAGCAGCAGCATGCCAGAGGACAGCTGGCAAATTCACCACTTCAGAAGTGTCCTCTCTCTCCAGAATAAACACTGAAGGCGGACCCGCTCCTTTTTCGAAAAATATCCCTCCTCCACTCCGCCCGCTGAGAGCGCTGATTATGGGACAACTGAGATTATAAGATGTATGTTGTGTGCAAAGTTGACATGTTGGCCTGTCAGTAGTGCTTGGAATTCAAATGATTCATCATCTTGGAAGCATGAATGTGCTCAGCAAACAATGAGAAAAGGCCACGGGGTGATCCAAAAATTTGGACCTTGGATGGAGATGGGAATTCGCGTGCCCATCAATGTGCCCCATGCGGATGATTTTACTTAGGAGGAATAAAAGGAAAACAGGAAAAAGGAAAGGAAGAAATAGAAAGAGAGAGATAACTTTGAAGGGTGTGGAGAGGTAGAGAGATTCAGTGGAAAAGGGAAAAAAAAAGGGGGAAGTTAAAAGAAGGGGGAGAGGGAGAGGAAAGACTGAAAAGAAAGGGAGAGCATCTTCCTCTTCCTGGGGACAGGGGAAAGGGAGGATGATGTGGGGGGGGGGGGGGGGGGGGGGGGGGGATAAAGGGGTTAATCAGGAAATAAGTCCATGAGGGGTTGGACTCCCTCATCAAACATGCTTTGCTTTCCTGCAAATCCCCACGAAAGGTGGACAATAGCATCTGTCCAACCAGCGGTGCAGCGTATGTTTTTAGCAGTATGGAAGGTGACCAGGAGGTCCAGGAGGAGTTGATCAAACGGCCCCGTGGTTTCACCTTTTACCCGTAAGCGGTCAAGTCACAGAGCGCGGCAGACTTTTCATTGCCCTTGTTGAAAAGGGCTGTGTACTTTTAAGCATGTCCAGAAGGGCTTGTTTTCGCTCTATCTGAATGCAATCTGATTACCCAGGGTGACTGTTAACGCCAGTAGGAAGGCTGTCCAAGAGCCTTAATGAGGACCTCGGCTTGCCCCTGATTGGAGCCACTTTTGGCTGCCATATCACTCACAACAGACCAGTTCCCTGACAAAGAAGATTGGACACTGGCTGCTCCCCTCCTCACTGGTGATCAAATCCCTCTTTGGTAATGGCAACTGCGGCTTGTCCTTGTTGTTTTTCGTGTGTGAATGTGTGAGTGAATGGGTGAATGAGGCCGTAACTGTAAAGCGCTTTAGGGAACCGTGAAGACCATTCACCTCTGGCTGGCGATGTTAGTCAAACGTCTGCCTAAAACTGTGTTTTGGAATTTCCTGTGAACATTCACAGCCCTGACCTTCCGCCTGGTACCACCGTCAAGCCGAAGGCTCCGCTTAAGACAGTCCTTCAGACGACTGCTGTGAATATTCGTGGTCCCAGAGGATGACCCGAATATCCCGGGTGACCCGCTGACATTTCCGGAAGTTCCATTCTCAATTCAAAGTCTCTACTCGTACTAAAAAAGAAAAAAAAAAACACATGTAATGGGTAGCTTACCTATGCTATTCCCTGACCACATTCCTGCTGCTCAGAGGTTGAACCCTGTCCTTTGGAAAACACTCCATTGCGGCCGGGGGGGTTCAATTGCACGAGTCCAGTATCAAGTCGACTCATCAAATCCAAAAGCTTTCAACAAGTGCAAGTTCCTTAAGATATATAATTAACTAAAATGAGATTAAATATTAGATTAAAATCTGTAATTGCCTTTTGTGCGCGTCCAGGCTCTTGTGCAAATTGATATTTTAAGCTTACCAATTTAATAGGTTCTGCATTAAAGTTTAACTGGGAGCTTCCGATCCCCGAAAATGGATGTGACAACGATGAGCTAGATAATTTCTCCAGAGAAGAGTCTCCACTCTGTTGGTCTTGCTGAGCTTTCAAAGAAAAAAAAACCACACACACACACACACACACAGTCCACCAGAGTGTTATTACAGAGTGATGTTTCTTTTTGCTAATTAACAATCTTCATCAACGAGACGCCAGCTTGAAGGAAGGAGTTTTTTGGTCACTTCGACCGATCAGGGCAACAGTCGGCAGCTAAAATCGAGAGGCTGCTAACGTCACGTAAACGTTTCCTGTATAACTCTTTGCTAATAATAATAATAAAACAGAGTGAGGTTCAATAAGAGATTCAGCAGCATCAGAGCCTCATGCAACTTTGGAACTGGATCGAGAATGAAGCCAGCTATGAGAGCTTGAGGCCTACACTCCACTGGTTTCCTCTGGATGCACCATCGGGGGCCAAACATCAACTTTGCACATAAGGTTTTTCAATGTCCCTAATTGATAACCTAATTGTTAACCATTTCCTTCCTGTTTCTCCAATTCCATTCCAATTCGCTTTGCTTCATCGGCATGAATGACTGATAAGACAGAATAGAAAAAAAAACGAAATGGTACATATAATATGCGTCTGAGTGTGTGTGTGTGTGTGTGTGTGTGCACACTGAAAAGCTTTAGCCCTGTTGATGCAGCAACAACTGGTTGAGCTGAGATATACGACTGATCCTGCTAAAGCCTCTAATTGCTGATTATCATGGCACGTATAAGGGGGGGGCTTGTTTGTGTTAACGTGCGCACTCGCTCTCTTACGCCTGTTGCCCCTTTTGTTCTGCCTGCATATACTGTTCCCCACAACATATACTTGCGCATGAGAGCTCGCCAGTGCACACACGTTGCGAGCACAGAGAGTTATTGCGGGTATAAATCAAGCCCTCTAATTGGTCAGGAGCTATAACAGCAGCGGGAGGTCCCGCCTCAGGCTGCCGCTAATTGGCCACCTGCTGCGCAGCTCGGCACACCGTTGGCCCAAACTAGGAGTTGCACGACGAGCGTCAACAGGTGTGCGGTGAAAAGTGTTTTCTCTCTCTCTTTACTCCCTTTATGTGTGTGTGTGTTGCGTATCCTTGCTTCACCACTTTGAAAGATATTCACATTACAACAGAGACATGTTCACATTCGAGAAGCTGGAGCCGTAGAATTTGTTATTCCACAGGTTACTTAAATGATCAGGATCAGAATCGATACTTTCTTGATCCCCTTGATGCCTGGAATACAAGAGCAGATAGCTCAAAAGTGGTGTAGGTCGGAATATTCTGACGGTGCCGTCGACCACGCCTGAATTGCGCGGAAGCAGCAGGGGGCAACCAGGGCCGAGGCAGGCAGGGTAGAGCCCACCCGGATGAGGCTAGACCCCCTTTTTTTTTAAGGGAAGCTACGCTTAATCAGTTGCAAACAACGTTGCATGTACCGCTTGATCCATTCGCTTATTTGCTACCATCTCATCAGTTAACAAAAAGGCCACCCTCACCTTCCCACGGAGCGGCTAATAAAAGCTAATCAATCGCTTTCAGTGCCTCCATTAAGCATTAATGAGCGTTTAAACCGCGGTGCGTCTCAAGGCTCCTATGTGTGTTTTTTTTTTTGTTTTTTTTTCCCTCATCTGTACGATTGACCTGCGTGTGTGTGTGTGTGTGTGTGTGTGCGAGACGGACAAAAGCCATAGGACATAAGACAGGAATGAATGAGAGTGGTGTCTACCTCTGGACAATCACATTTCCAAAAACAGGAAAGGAAACTGTTTGTGCTGTGTTTAAAAGTGTGTGTGTGTGTGTGTGTGTGTGTGTGTGTGTGTGTGTGTGCTCAGCTCAGATCAATGCCTCCAGTCAATTAGTGGTGTAATGATTTAATCAATGTGCTCTCCGTCAGGACCATCATTACTTCTCGGGCAATTTATGACACCACCATGTTTGTGCATGTGTTTGGCTTTGTCGACAGTCAATATGTGTGAGAATGTGTGTGTGTTTGTGTGTGTGTGATGTGTGCGTAGGGTGTGTAGTAAGTGCGTGTCCAGAGTTTATGATGAAGTGAGGGAAGCAAAGCAGATCAATAACATTGAGCTGACATTAATCAGTGAAGGAAAAAGATATCCTGTGTGTGTGTGTGTGTGTGTGTGTGCGCGTGTGTGTGTGTGTCCGTCCTGTGATCTTTGTTAATACTGTGTGTCTCTGACAACATTTCTGCAACGCCCCCATCCTGTGATAATGTAAATTGTGCGTTTTCTATACCTGGTTAAACTACCCATTTGTTATTACTGTTTACTCCATTACCATTACCACTGCACACGGGTGTAACGAGCCAAAGGAGTTCTCCTTCTTTAAGGTTCTAGATGAGACACACCCCTCAATGACGTCCTACATGAACCGACTCAGTTTGGGTTGTAATCATTTAGCTGTGTCTTCATTAAAATCAATTTGGAATCTGCCATTCAAACATTTGTTTTTCTTTGGATTAGTCTCAACCTCCTTTTACAGCTTATTCTAACGAACTTCCGATATTTTCAGAGTCTCTTAATTGTTGTTTTTTTCTTACTTTCTACGTTTTACTGCATATGAATTGTTGTTTTTTTACGTTTTGGGTTTTTTTTTTTTTTTTGTACAGATTAAACAAACTTAAAACAAACAAATTATTTGTTAATCAGCAAGTTTTTAGGTGCTGGCAGATGAATTCTAGCCGTGTCGCTGTTTCCAGTTTTTGTGCTAAGCTGAAGTTAATGCAGCGGTATTGATCTTCTCGCGTAACTTTCAGAAAGAAAGCCAATAAGCACAATTCCCAAAATATCGAACTATTGCTTTTAGAACCGTTGGAAATGTGGTCGCGTGCAGAAAGCAATAAGCTACACGGGCCACGAACAGAGGAACTCCTTCACCACTTCACCTCTCTCAGTGAATTACGGTCGAGCAGTCCATGGGATTGGCGCCCATGAGGCGGGAGGATGCAGGTGTGGAGGGTAAGGAACTGCAGGAGCAAGGCGATCTGCTGCTTAGCTCTGTGCACGGTGGTCTGTCTAGACTGAACTGAGCTAGTCTGGACTTTCACTCGGCTGACCAGCCTGACCGAGCCACATTCATTCGGTCTCATTTCGGTCCGTTAAGGTCTGGTCTGGCTCACAGGCTGTTGGGATAATACCATTGGCCGACTATTTCAGTCTCCTCCCCTTCCGCTATCTGGATTTTGCTCTTTACAAATTGATACTACTATGCAGACTGGTTACATTACATTTGTCGGTGGTAGATTACGGTAAACAGTGAAGCCCGAAAGAGAAGCCCGGGGGTGCCGTTACTGTGGGTTTAGATATGAAGGAACGAGCCTCTTTTAGAAACCTCCAAGGGCTGCTCTGAGAAGTCATGGTTCAAATGAAGTAACAAAGTGAAGTATGTAACAGGGTTTTGGCTCTGCATTCGTTCCACTAGGCATGCCACCTAAAAAAAACTATGACAGTAGCACCTTAGAGATTAGATAAGCAGCCTCGCGCCAGGAGGGTTTCTGGTTTTAATTCCGAAACCAGATGGGAAAACACGGGTTGTGAAAGTGGATAAGAAAGCTTTGCTGCTGCAATGACGCCAGCTTCTCCAAAGAAAGTAAGTCTTGCTTGCGGAAAGAAAGTTCTGCAGCACAACCGCTGGGGAACTGCGGGTGGGCCCGCTGCGATCCCAAGGGGTCTTGGCGAATCAACAGCCTCCTGGAGGGAAAAGGGAGCCAATGACAAAGCGCCTGGGGACACAGTGGGCCAATGAGAAGCCACCTAGGGAGCCGCACGGGAATGATGCGCTCACGGAGGGTTTGGTCTCACAGTTGGTGAGGACATTTGAGCACCAAGAGACCAAGTAAATACAGGAGGGCAGCGAGGACGACGAATCCCAATACCTACCATTTGTTACACACAGTGTATGCACACTCATATGTCCATACTGTCCATACAAGACTCTCGAGTCTCAGCCTTGATGGGGACGTTATTATTGTCACTCCCCCAGTCTCTGTTGCGCTGAGCTTGGTGTATGCATACCTTGTGGATACTGCACGTAACGCTTATGCTGGTGCCAGTTCCACATGCGCAAATTATATATTACAATATACAAGTGTGTATACGTGTACAGGTATACACAATGTAATACACAAGGTAATTGTACATATAGTTGTTGTTTAAAATTATTGTTCCTCCGTTCTTGTTTTTAATATTTGTATGTACTGTTCTGTGCCAGTAGCGCGAAGGGGGGGGCCACAGCTTTCATTTTCACTGTGCAGTGAAACATATATCATGTGAGTGATCATTACATCCACTAATATCAAGACAAATGATATCTCGGAGTTGTCTCTGATCAGGACGTGTCCTTTAACTCCCACGTAAAACAAACTTCAAGGACTGCCTTCTTTCACATCGCAAAAATCAGGAAGACCCTGTCTCAAACAGATGCAGAAAAATGAGTCCATGCATTTGTCACGCCTAGGATGGATTATTGCAATTCCTTATTATCAGGCTGTCCCAATAAGTCCCTGAGGACTCTCCAGCTGATCCAGAATGCTGCGGCACGTGTACTGACAGGAACCAGGAAAAGAGATCATATTTCTCCTGTGTTAGCTTCTCTGCACCGGCTCCCTGTAAAATCTAGAATTTAGAGTTTAAAATCCTTCTTCTGACTTACAAAGCTCTTACTGGTCAGGCACCATCATATCTTAAAGAGCTCATAGTACCCTATTACCCCACTAGAGCACTGCGCTCCCAGAATGCAGGGTTGCTTGTGGTTCCTAGAGTCTCCAAAAGCAGAACGGGAGCCCAGAGCCTTCAGCTATCAAGCTCCTCTCCTGTGGAATCGGCTCCCAGTTTGGGTCTGGGGTGCAGACACACTCTCTACTTTTAAGAGTAGGCTTAAAACTTTGCTTTTTGATAACGCTTATAGTTTAAGGGCTGGCTCAGGCCTGCCTGGACCAGCCCCCTAGTTATGCTGCTATAGGCCTAGACTGCTGGGGGACTTCCCATGATGCACTGAGCTTTCCTCCTCTCCCTCTCCCTCTTCATCTTTGCACATTCATCACAGTCCAATGCATGTTACTAACTTTATTTCTTCCCCGGAGTTTCTTTGTGCTTTGTCGTCTCGCAGGTTCCTGTGGATCGTGGTCCTGGTACGCCTGGCTGCTGCTGCCATGGGCCTGCCTGACTCTCATCACTACAGTTATTATGTTTAGTCGTAGTTCTGTTACTATTAATGCTGTTATTGCTATTATTAATCTCAGCTATTATTACAGCTGTAACTACTATTATCATATTTCCATTATTATTATAATTATAGCTGCTATTGCTACTGCTAGTGCTGCCATACATCTCTGCCTGTCTTTCTGTCTGTCTCTCCCTCTCTCTCTCTCTCTCTCTCTCTCTCAAACCCAACCGGTCAAAGCAGATGACCGCCCCCCCAACCTAGAGTCATGCTCATGGTGGGAACTGTTGGGTCTCTGTTATAACATTATAAAGAGTCAGTCTAGACCTGCTCTATTTGTAAAGTGTCATGAGATGACTTTTGTTGTGATTTGGCGCTATATAAATAAAATTGAATTGAAATTGACAAAATGTTCAGAAAACCATTAATTTCCTTCCCTTCCCTCATTATAGTATTTACTATGATATGTTTCATGTAATTGAAGCGACAGGTGAACACTTTCGAAACTAAGTGCCTGCCATTGTGTGTTGCTGCGAGGTTTCGGAACCATCTGATTGGTAGTTCCAGAGCAAACAAGCAAACACAAGACGAAACGAGGCGTTCTTCTTAGACAATCGCTCTGATCATTAAAATTGTATGAAGGACACCCAAAACACTTCAGGAGTTGAGTTCATCTCTTCTGCTTTGAGCTTCTGTTTTGTACTCTTTGCCGTTGTTTTCTTAGGGTTTGCCGAGCATGTGCGCGGACAAAAGAAAACTTGAATGTTGAAAAAATGAAACGCATTCACGGTGAATAGTTCTCAAAGGCGGTAATTGTGAAGGGGTAGTCGTGCATAATGAAACAAGTGTCCTTAAATTGCTTGTAGTTGCATAGCAGACGATAAAAAAATTTAAAAAAATTAAAAAGGAGAAAAGCTGGGGAGTCTGCATCTGCAGGGTCGTTAAAAAAAAAAAAATGTATCAAATGCGACCAGTGAGGGGTCAGTTCACACCTGGGGGTCAGACTCACCGGATGCAGGCTGCCGGGATAAGTCTGGCAACTACTGTATTTTCCGTTGGCATTCTCCGCTACATCTGCGCGTGTACTGTGCGTCATCACCTTGGTCATGCTGCAGTGCACAATACTGTGGTAGTTTAGCATTTGGAGTCCATTGTGCCCGAGCAAAACTGAAGGAATGAAAAGTGCAGCCAAGCTGTTCTCCTTATACGCCTTGCCGAACGGTTTCAATTATCTTTCCACTTTATGCACTCTAAACTGGGAATCACAAACGCCATGAGGCGAAAATTACATAGCAGGACTGTCTGGACTTAAGGCAGAACCGCACTTGGACATCCTTAAGGTGCAGCTCAGAAATCTGCCAAGTTATTTCTGGAACGGTAGATGGTGGGAAAAAAATCACTGACCTGGTCAATCCACATGGGGTCGGATTGTTTGCTTGACTAATAATTACCATTTACAGAGCTGCAAGCGGCGTCTGGAGAGAGGTATGTCCTTTGGAGGGGTAATGGCGCTACACTTTCATGTAAGCTCTAAAAGCACAGCCAAACATAATGGTAATGGGTGGTAGGCAACTTCCACCAATGCGTCTGATGCGGAGCTACTTCAGCATTCAAGTGCTTTTGGAAATATCGCCGACATGCTTTGCCGGAAAGCCCTCCTCACACCCTGTATTCTTACCCTTTTTCCATCCCTATTTGTCTTTTTTTTTCACTGAGCCCTGCGCCTTATGAATAGATTTCCACCTCTTCAGCGACGTCTCGACAACAGAAAAAGCACTCGGCTAAGGACACATATGGAAGACATCTTCCACTTTGTGGATGTGGGCCTTTACCTTGCCTTTTTTCAGGCTCGCTGACATGAAACGTATTCTTAAAGTTCCACTTGTGTTTTTTTTTTTCGTTTTCTTTTGTTTTCTCGGCCAAACAAATGATGAATTCATTTCTAAACTGGGATTCAGGCTGTTAACGAAAGTAGCACGTAGTCTGCGGTGCAATGTGATCTGCCAGGAACGTGAACCCCCTCCTGTCACACATCAGTGGCCATCGGTGGGCGAATAAGCGGGCAAAAACCACATCGGGTAAATGCGGCAATTTCTTTACTCATCACCAGTGCTGACAGCTGCGTGTTCTCTGGCAGCGTTCTTGTTTGCGAAGTCGACGGTCAGCCGATTTATACGTTTTCCATTCGTGAATGTCACATTTTCCAAACGGCGCAGCTTTGAGAGAGCCGGCCGAATTCGGACTTCAAAATGTTGCCACGGCCATTCACAAACAGAAAAGAATGAAGTTCCACAAGTCCTGTTTCTCTCATCAATCACATTGCCGCTGCTTGCATCAGAAGGCCATCCACCAGTGTCTAGACTCCACTGGGGGCCGGTATCCTATACTAAAGGCTTCACTACCCCCTTAAAATACGATGAAACACACAAAATGTTTGTAAAGGTTTTCAGCGGCCACATAATCTATAATCCAAAACAGTAACAGTTATTGACCGGTATCCGTTCATTCAGATTTGACCCCTTGAGTGCGCGAAGCTCTGCGATTGGGTGGACCTAGCCCGCCCGAGGCTACGCATAATGCTCTCAACCAACAGGCCAAATGGTTTTCGGGATTTTCATCGCGAAGAAAACGTCGTAAAACTGCTAGAAATGGAAAAATGACCAAACGTGCGGAAAGCGTGGACCATCTCAACAATTTCTCAGCCCCCCCACAAATGAGGGGGTGAGGTCTATAATACATTGGCAAAAAAAAAAAAAAAAGAAAGAATACTGTCCAATTAAATGGTGCATTTAAAGATGTGAAACAAGCTTTTAAATCCAATTCTTATTTTTATATTTTAAATGTGACCTCACAGGAGCATTACCTGAATATACCAAAATGCGTCTTTGGGGGGGGGGGGGTTCTGGATTGAGAATTGAGCTCGTGGAGAGCGTTAAAGTAAAACATGGCTGTAACTAGAAAGAGCCCGGCACAGCATCGGAGGTCTGCCCTATCAGGATGCAAATGTCAAGTGGACTTTCAATACGCTGCTCCATTTCCAATTTCTTTCCATGTCATTAACTCAAATGCCAGACTGTAACATGTGTGTGTGTGTGTGTGTGTGTGCTATTTGCGTGCCCTTGTGTGCGTTTTGGCGGTCCGAAGACTGACAGGCGGTCTGCTCCCATCATTCACCCTCATCATGTCAGGTGCCTCCCCTCCACTCGAGTGTGCTGACCCAGAACTCTTACAAGAAGGGATTTCAAGGGATCTTCAAAGGAGGAGTTTCGGGGATATCAGGGCTTACTTCAGGGGCCGCGTCAATCACGATCCCTCATCCTGTCCGCGATGTGTGTGAACCAAGCGCCGCGGTCTCATATCCGACGCGCGCAATTTCAACATCATGTCAATAGTTTGAGTGATCACGGCACAGAACGTCCACCCCAGTAGGATTCAGCGTTCTGCCGTACCAGGGGTGCTTGAAAATGATGCGCTTTGACTGGACAGTGCCACTGGTGTAAGCTAGCCTTGCTTGCGGTCTACAAAACTACAAGCTTCACTTTTAAAGAGAATATAGATAGATAGAGATATACAGACAGGTAGATATAGAGTATAAACACAGCGAGGCTGTGAAGGCGGACTGGTGAGTAGATGACTTTCCGTGTTTCGGCGCGAAGGCGTTTAATGTCCGCGACAACCTCTGTAGTCTCATTTAGCCGCTTGTTAGCAACCGCCTTTTTTAAGACACGTAAAACCTCCAAAATTCACGAGTGGGGGGGTATCTACTGACGCATTTTATGTCGTAGGACACAACGCTGAAATCTCTTAAGACCTTATTTAAAAAAAACAAAACATACTGACTTCCAGACGAGGGAACCCGGAGGTGCAAAAATGCAGACTCACTTCCGGGTTTTAGGACTCACTCCTGCAGCACTCTGTTGGCCATTTCCATGCCCAGGTCGCTCCTTTCCCCTTGAGCGAGGAACTGAAGTAAAGTGAAATGAAAACACAGTGCCAAACAACTGCAAAGGCGCGTTGTGTGCTGCGTGTGTTGTACCTTGTTGGCTTGGAAGCGAGTCCCCGCGGCATGCAAGTAACCCGGGGGTTTTGTGAGCTTGCCCACTCACTCATTCCAGGGATCTCAAAGTGTATTCTAGCTTTCGTCAGTTTCTGCCTCGGAGGCATTCAGCCACAGTGCAGTGAGGCGCTTTTTGGTGGCGGCCACACCCCCAACACGCAAACAATGCAATTTAGGAGCTGTTTAGTCATTTAGGGTAAACGGTGACGAGATCCATCAAAATCACATTATTACTGTTAGCGTGCTAAATGTTCAGAGTTGTCAGATTGGAATTCTTGCACTTTAGTAGTGAGCCTGCAAACAAAATCAAAATATGTGTGCGATAAATTCCAAAAAGACACACACGCTGTCATATGATTGACGGGGAGGTCTGCAGGTGTGAAGGACACCCAAGATTAACAACCCCCCCCCCCCTCTCTCACCTCTCGCTGGTTTACTCAGATTGACTGTCCGTCTTTCCCTCTCCCTTTTCTTCTACGCACCTCTCCTCTCCACGTTCAGCTCAGGTGGATTAAGCCACCAAAGGCCCGGACCAGTTTAATTTATTTTTCTCCTTTCTGCTCTCCCTCTGTTTCTTTTAATCTTTTTTTTTTCTTTTTTCTTTTTCTTTTCTTTCCCTGTTTCCTTCCGTTTCGCCTGTATCCAGGCAGAGCAGCCGGGCCTTCCCTCTCCTCAAGTCCATCATCCCGGGAACAACACAGGATTACTCCGCTCATTCACGTGGACATAAAGGCCCCGGCATATATCAAAGCCAAAACATGCGATGAGCCCTTAAAAGAATACAGAGCGCAAATGTGACTGTCTGCTCGGCGGAAGACTAATCCTTACTTTCCTCTCTTTGACTCTCTCTCTCTCACTTGTCTCCTCTTCTGTCCGGGTTCAGCCAGGTGATTAAAGGTCAGCTGACAGGCTTTTCCTTCTTTGCATGAAAAAGATTGAGCCTCGCGTATAAAGAAAAAGAAAAGAAAACTATGGTAAACTAAACTAAACTAAAGTATTACCATATTTTGCAATGGAAAAAAAAAAGAGTGATGATATACTTTGGAAAAGGAAATGTATGCTTTAAAAAAAAAAAGCCATATATTAGCATGTGGATAACATGTTAAGGCTCTTTGAAATCTGATTACAAATCCGCTGCAACTATTATTATGCAACATTTATTAAGTTTAACAGTCAGAAACCCCAACTAATCTGCTTCATCAGACTTCGATTCAACCATGTAGAGCGGGTCGGGGGTTCAGCCGCACATCATCCATCCGCCTTATTTCCGCGTGTTTGTGTGTCGCTATCGGCTATCTCATGAATAAAAACACAGGGAGAGAAAAAAAAAGGGCCAGGTCCTGTGTGTGTATGTGTGTGTGTGTGTGTGTGTTGATGTGTAAAACCACACAGGGTAAAAAGACAGAGCACCGAGCGAGGAAGGGAAGAGGGGAAAGAAACACACAGATCACAGGTATTGATTTTCTTACTTTTAGTGGAGGTGAGAAGTCGGGCAGGGATTTGCCTGGTGGGGAGGGAGAGAGAGAGAGAGAGAGAGAAAATGTTGTTAGAAAACAATGAAAACACGCACATCTGGCGGTGGAGCTTGCTGTGGGGTGCGGCAGTGACAGTTGAATTATGGATTTCTGTAATGTGGAGGACAGAGAGAGTCAGCTGGGCTTAGCTTTACAAGTACATTGTCAAACTGGCGTACTACTACTACTACACACACACACACAGGCATTGCAGTATTCCCTTTAAAGTCCTTACACTGGACAACTAGAGAGAGTAGCTCCTGCACGTTCCCACTATCGCAGCCAAAATGCGGCGTATATGCAGGTGCGTCTGGTCGAGGGTTAGGCGTCAATGATGGACGGCAGGCTGGCGTTTTCAGGCAGCGATCAAGTGCTCATTATTTATCAGGGAGGGTTCCCAACTGAGCGAACCGACCTGAAAGTGTCAGAGGTGCAGCCATGATGGGGGGCGGGGGCTGATCCTCCTGAATCCTCTGAATGTAAGACAGAAAAAAAGGCTTCATCCATCCATCCCTCCCCACTTCTAACATGCTTGTCCTCCTCAGGGTTACCAGGCTATCCCAGCATGCTCTATGTGAGAGGGCAGGGCACCAGGCGAATACATACAGTATACTCGACAGACACCACTCGCATTCACACCTACAGGCAATTTAGAATTTCTGATATCACCTGCGTGTATTGGGAGGAAACTCAAACATACACACACACACACACGCGCGCGCAGACAGCACATGGAAACTCCACACAGGAAGAATCCAACCGGTCAATGGGTTTGAGCCCAGGGGCCGGGACCTAACCACCGAGCCCCCTTTCGTATCTCCATCTACTCTTCAAAATGGAAAGTAGTTAGAGAGTCTTGAAACCCGGACCTGAGTTCGCATTTTGACACTTCCCAGTTCCCTCGTCTGGAAGTCGGTGGGTTTTTTGGTTAGATGCCTGAGATAAGGTCAGTAAACGTCGAACACGGAAAGTCATCTACTCACCAGTCCGCCTTCACAGCCTTGTTGTATATATGTATATACTCTATATATCTATCTGTCTACATTGTCTGAAAAACTAGCTTTTTAAAGTGTTGCAGTACATTGAATCATCTCTTATACAGAGAGGAAATGCAATCACTTTAACAAATCAGGAAAAACCGGGGCCAAGCCAATTCAAAAGCAAACAAACAAACAAACAAGCAAAAATTCAGTTTTGCCCGTTGCATGGCTCACTCTGTCAAGGTTAAGCAAAGCGATGAGAATATTTTGTGCTGGCAGATATAATGTAGACGTGGTAGCTGTCACGTTGCCGTTGTCCAAAGAAAACCACGCGGCTCCAAAATATGTACTGTTTTTCTCGGGCTCAGAAGAAAAGATCCTGTTTTCAGCTTTGTGATAATGGGAACTTTTTTTCACGTCCTTATCCTAAAAACACTCCTTGCGCTCGTAATGAATGTTCCAAATTGGATTCTCCAAACTCTCTCAATCTTCACGTTGTGAATTGCTCGTTTTCAGTCCGATGAGCTTTTTGTCGAGGGGGTGCGAGATTTGACCATCGGCGTCTCTAAAATTGCCCCATGAGCGAAAAGTGTTACAACTTTCACAACGCAGAGCTAGTTCTCGTCCGAAAAAAAAAAAAAAAAAAAGATAACAAATTTAGCAGCGTCAGTAGTGGTGTTATTAAATATTAGATATAGTAAAAGCACAGCTGCCGACCTCTTCGTACCCATGAGACTGGAAAATTCTAAATCCACAAACGCGCCTCAGATTCTTTTAAATCCCTCGTACGTGTACAAATCTGTTCATGCGAGCGTTTCTTGAATGAGTTCCTGGGGTTGAACCCATAAAGGAACAACAAAATTCTCGATCAACAATTTTGAGGTTTTTCTTTGCGGGCAGGCAGCTGTCACTCTTTCATCACGCCTTTGTTCTGGTGTAGCGTAACCTTACTGGCAGTTCATGACACACTGTTTTGTGTGCGTTTTGTGTGCGTTCCAAGCTATTTCCTCTTGAACTCGCCCATTGCTTGTGCCCTCTGTTGCTGCGGCATTAATGTCTAATACAGCCTTACCGTTAAATCCGGAGGAAAGGTGTGTGTGTGTGTGTGTGTGTGTATATACGTGTACACCTGTGTGTGTCTGAGTGTGTGTGTGTGTGTGTGTGCGGGTAGAGCAGCAGGATAGCAGTCTAAGTAGCCTAGGGATAAAGTGTGCGAGAGGAGATAAGGATAACACACAAACACTCGGTTGGATTAGACATATTATTCTGTTACCTTTTAAATACCTCCTGCACACCATGGAGTTTGGCACGGCACACAATAAAACACACAAGCACACTTTTCAACCCTTCCCATTCAATTACCTTCAAACACATTATACACAAAACAAACACACACACACACACACACACATACGCAAAGTAATCTGTAATACCTGACACTCGGCTTGTGGAAAGCTGAAACGAAGCTGTGCGCACCTCGCCTGCTGAAACGCAGGCCTTGCATGTCAGTGTGTTTCATTTTGCAAAGCCGAATGAATGAATGAATGAATGTAGCCACAAGTGGCAACAAGACCGAATCGGAAGACAAGCGGTGCAACAGGTTAAAATGGGTGATATAAGGAAAAAAAGTGTGCCTTTTTTTGTATATTGCAGTTCTTGAACATGACACCGTTGAGCCGTTGGGGTGTAGAGGGACTCTTGGCAGAGTTCCAGCGTGATAGCACGACTCGTCTGGTCATGAGACGAGAGACGTGAATGCAATTAACTTTTGTAATTTTGGTTTCGGGTCAAGCGCGAGTGTTCCCTTAGGGGTTCCAAAAACTGCTTTCAGTGGACATGGTTGCAAGTTGAGGTTGGGTACTGAGGGACATCGTTTTAAAAAGCCCTTCCCAATAGTTATGGACATAGGGACAAAAAAAAAAATCCACAACATCTGGATACAGTCCAGAAAGCCTAGATTTGGAGAGACCTTAGGTTGTAGGAGGCTGAGGCGAGCACGGGACGTGGACGTACGCACTCCATCTCCAGGTACAGTGTCTTATTTGAAAGTATCTGGAAAGACGGGATGGAGGGTGTCCACATGTCGGATGATATGTAAAGAAAAAAATCAGCGAACGCCCCCTCCACGTACAAGTAAGGGGTCTTAAGCGCATCCATGAACGATTCCTCAAATGGCTGACAGTATCTTTAGTTTACAAAGCGCGCACTCCCTGTGCTGAACACCGAGTGAGAGCTGCTGCTCCGTGACAGGTCCTCGTTCGGCGAGCTGACCCAGTACCTCAAAGCCCTAGTTTTTATATGCCCCGTGCTCAGGGCCCCGGCCTAACTCCACAGTTCAGCACTACACAGTTCACAGTATTTGCCAGCCCTTTATCACCCATGTTTTCGGCAATAATTTCGTGTTCAAAATCACACATCTTGGCGTAGACTGTAACGACTTGCGATGAGTGAAGTCTGTGGATGATCCTGACTGAGCGTCAGGTTCGACTGGCCTGGCGGGTTTCGGGTCGTATGTCCAAAATAAGATTTGACATTTGTAGACCAGCGGAGCAAAGATGTGGATGACTTGAGAGGTTAAAATGATGATAGAAGCTTGCAACAGTCAAAATGTTGGTGAGCAAATCCTGAAGACAATCACGCATCGCTCCGCTGGTTTCGGGTGTATTGTCAAACATTTTGGCGAAATAGAAAAGGTTGTGCATACAGCACTAACTGCAGCAAGACTATTGACTGTCACTGAGGACTCACCATTTGACTCATGCGGTGTCTCGTATCCACAGAAGGTCCGTGTCAATTTTGGTGGCACTTGAATGGAGCGCACAGGCCCATTTGAGCCAAACCAACCAAGTCCAACCTGCCTCAGGAGCTGTATGATCCTGTGCTACGCTGCAACAATCCAGTCTGACCCCTGCACATCCATCGGCCTTCTGGTTCGGATCAGCCACCACAACAGGACCGGAACGGGCCGCCGCTGACAATCAGGGCCGCCGAAGGACTCGCCTGCCTGCCCTCCGTACAGGACTTACGTGTGTCCAAAGTCAGGATGCGGTGCAGGGAAATAAATATTTACTCCTGCACTGTATGTTGCTGTTTATTGCTGGCATAGGCATACATTTATATATACATGTGGGCTAACTTTTCATTTATTCAGCCTTGTTGCCCTTGGATTTTTTTAATACCAGTATTTCTATTCTGTGTAAGCTTTTTCCACCTGCGCAACATCGGCTCATGCCGAGATCCTAATTCACGCCTTTGTTCCATCCAGACTGAAAAAAAAAAAATTTAATTTTAATTTCCATGCCAGATCAGACTTTAAGGGTGCTTCTGATGACTTACTGAATTGTAAATGGGGATCTCATTAAACCTTATATCCCATCCGCTCTCAGAATGCGGGCCTCCTGTCTGCACCCAGAGTTGAGAAGAAGTCAGCAGGCTGCAGGGCGTTTCCCTATCGTGCCCCTTTCCTCTGGAATAACGTCCCTGTTGACATCAAACAGACTCTAGTCCAGGTTTTCGTACTGTTTTTAACTGGACAGAGGGTGTTGTATGCTCTAACAGATTGTAACCCCCCTGGGAACATTTGTGATTTGTGATATCAGGCTATATAAAAGAAATGTACTTGACTTGACTCCCCTGTCAATAACAGTCCTTCTGCTTCCTGGGCACCATCATCACCCCGGACCTCAAGAGGGGCTAATCATGAGCTCCCTCACCAAGAGAGCCCAGCAGTGGATGCGCTTCCTGCGGCAGCTGAAGAAGTTCGACCTGCCAAAGCCAATGATGGTGCACTCCTACACCGCCATCACTGGGTCCATCATCACCTCCTCCGTCACCATCTGGTATGCTGCTGCCACTGCCAATGCCAAGGATCATTCGCTCCGCAGAGAAGGTGATTGGCTGCAATCTGCCGCCCCCCTTTCAACAAAACCTCGCGCCACAAGAACAATTTCCTGCAGCCGGCCTCATCGACAAGGCCCGGGACCCCACCGGACACGGACTCTGATTCTTATCCTTCGCATGTGAAAACCTACTTGGCAGTGAACCTGATTCTGATTGAGGGACCCACGAGTGTATCAGGGTTTGACACCTCATAAATTCTCGGGCGGGTAGAAAAGAAAAGCGTTGAGACAACAAAGAAAACACATACATCATTACTTATATCACGCATATATCACTTTTTTTTTGACCCCACAGGAGAGCTAAAGCCAAAAAGGCGACACCGTCATGAGCTCCTTCAACACAGCATTTTTCTACAGGCGGCTGCGGCTTGAACACATCAAGCTTGGCACGCGGGAAGCAGACAGAGACATCTCCCTGTCGCCTCATTGTTTCGCGTGTGACAGCACCTTTTGTACAGTTTGGCGTCAGACGCCATTCACCATATAAAAGGGTCAGGCAGGGAGCAGCAAAAAAAGAGAGGAAGATTAGGGTCAGAATGATTTCCACAGGCA
Organism: Enoplosus armatus; assembly: GCF_043641665.1. Lineage (NCBI taxonomy): Eukaryota > Metazoa > Chordata > Actinopteri > Centrarchiformes > Enoplosidae > Enoplosus > Enoplosus armatus. The sequence continues at coordinate 9,674,487 of NC_092181.1, read as the reverse complement.
TAGAGAAAAGAGGACACGGAGACAATAAAAGGCTGGGTGGAAAAGAGTAAACTGCGCTGAGTAAGACGCACACACACACACACACACACAAGATAATCAGTGTGATGCCTTCTTTTGATGGAGAATGGAGCGAGATGTTTATATTAACGGAGGCTAATATAATCACAGCATCTATTCCAGTTTTTCTGAGCTCCTGAAAATGCCCGCCTTTTCAACCATCCCTCCGATTTAGTTATTTTACCTTAAAGACGTGACAAACGACAACAACCAACGGTTATAAAACCTAGTTTACACGACAGCCGTTGAGACGAACTTCTGTTCTCACATTTCAGCTTGATCAGTGATGTACTGTCTATGCATCCCCTTGCTCAAATTGTCCAAATACCATGAATGAGTCCATTCATTTTTCTTATTAGTATAGTTTTTTTTATAACCTTACCAAAACCAGCCTGGACTGCTTGTTTGTATGATGTAAACTACTACGCCACCACTTGGCCAATCCTTTTTTAAATTTTTTTTACAGCAGTACAATTAAACTGAACTGACAACAAAGACATTGACCTCCAATGAAACGATTCTGGCATTGATGAGAGGCAAAAAGTTATGACTTTGAGTTACTGTATGTAACTCTACTCTCAGACTCTACCAGGACTTTGGTAAAAAAAAGTCTGATCTGAAACCAACATGAGGGGCGGGGGCGGTCCCAACCCAACCTGATGGAGTCCTCACAGCAGCAAATCAAAAGAATGAGCTAAAATAATATGAATGCTACAAAAATCTTTAGGAGTTGGGTGTTGATTCCCAGTGTGATCAGCGGCACTAGAGACCTTTTTTTTTTTTTTTAACTGTAGGAATCATTCGTTTCAGAACATTGCATACGTTGCAGGGATACATGCACAGGAGCACATTTGTTTGTTTTCTTCTAGGGGCAATTCAAGACAAGCGAGCCTTCAAGTAGAAGTACACATGGACAAATGCAAATGTGTCAGAAAGAGTTTTAAAGGCATGAGGATTAATAGCGGTGACCAACAGTATCCAACACCACAAAGGCACAGTAGAAAGTGGCCGATGTGCTGTACCATGGCCCGTGGGTCTTCGGTGAGAAGGACTTTTCTTAAAGCTCGTCTATTCTGTTTTTTAAGAGGAACTAGTTTTCCAAAGGGACAAAGGTACAGCAAACAATGGCAAGATAGAAAAGCTTTTTTTAACCTGGGCCACAGCTGTTAAAGAGGACAGGGATTTGATGCAGTTTCCCCCCCACAACGTGGCCTGACTAACCTGCCTGGGGTAATAAAGGGGATGCCCCCCCCCCCCCCCCCCCCCACCAAATCTCCATTGATGCACACACACCTTTACAAATTCCTCTCTTAAGTTTTACCTGTACACAGGCAAACATTCAATACCAAGGTAAGCCATCTTCAAATAAGTGAATCGCTGAGCAGTGGGACAAGTTATTTCTCAAGCCACCTCCCTGAAGCAGACATGAAGAAGACGCTTGTAATGTCCCTCAAAGTGATGCAGCAGCAGAGGAGAGTCATTTGATGGCTGATGCTGTGTGTGTGTGTGAGCAGGAAAGGTGTCCTTGAATGGCTGGAGGGCGATATAGAGGGTGTTTGTTTGAACAGCAAGAAAAAGAGGATGCGACACCGAGAGGGTGGGGGTGGACGTACCAGGGGCCAGTGAAAGAGGAGGTGTTTGTGTGCGTTTCTGTGTAATGTAAGCAGACTCGATATGATGTGTATATTAGAGGCAGTATGGCAGCGAAAGATGGTGGGAGATAAAAAAAAAGGGCAGAAAAGAGAAAAATGGGGGATGAGAGGGAGAGAGAGTGTGTGGAGGGAGACAAAGAAAAGAGAGGAAATCAAAGATGGAGGGCAGATGATGAGGCCCCTCCGATGAAGATGCCATACCCAAAACAGATGCCAGCTGTTCCACTGTGTGTGTGTGTGTGTGTGTGTGTGTGTGTGTGTGTGTGTGAGAGAGTGCATGCAATCATCCTCACGCTGTTACGAGCTCATTACAGGAACAGATCTGAAAAGATGATGATGGTAATGATGATGATGGTGATGATGATGATGATGATGATCCCGATGACGATCACAACAACAATATCTGCCAATCTCGGCCGGGATTCACTCTGACGCGGTGGACCGGTAAAAGGCAGCAGCAGTGGAACTGGTTGCACTGGTCATAGAATCATAGTCCCATTTATTTATTTATTTTTTTTTTAAATTCTTGTTTCTTTTAGAGTAAACACAAGAGACTATGGTTTTGACAATATCCAAACCATAGTTTCTGACAAATTAGGACTACATTTCCCATGAACCATGTTGCCGCTTTACTTTCTTTCCCCCCAGCCCACACACACACACACACGGATTCAGGCAGACACCTTCTGGACGGCGCCTCCAAGACTTCTGCTGCGGAGGACGGCAAAAAGTTGCAATATTTTAACTTTGGATGGCAACGGTAAACCTCACCTTATTTTGCCGTGCTGTTGTCATCCATTAAAATCATGATCCGGTTTATCAGAAGCATGTTTTCCCACGTTGTAATACAAAGTCGAAAGCAGCGGTTTCAGATGAGCACATTTAACAGTTTCAGTAGTGGTTGTGACGAACCGGAACTTTCCGAATTCAAGGTCTTTCAAGGCTGTGTGGCTAAACATAAAATAGAGGGGTCGCAGGTTTTTTTTATTTTCCTTGGCTTAAGGTCTCACTCGCGCTGTTTTGTGTTACCTCATTTTCACCAACTCCTCAGTGTCAAAATTGGTTTTCTCGGTCATTACAGCTGGCCTTAAAAAGTACTGGACTCAACTTGATGCAACTTGTCGACACCCCCGGAAAAAGCCAACAGGTGAGCCCATTGACCCATGAAAAGCTGCCAGTCGATACCAACAAACACCAGAGGCTCACGGGCTGGAGGGGTGAGATTAGGTGGAAACCTAACAAGTGACTTTCTCGTGGCTGACATGTCTAACTCTGCCCATGCTTGGGATTTAGACAAAAGGGAAGACAGGGGAGGGGGGGGGGGCACAAGATAGTGAAGATAATGACAGTCTCTCAAGCTCACACATCTCCCAGGACACGGAAGGACAAACAGAAAGATAAGCAAACTGACAAGTGAGTATAACAACCTCACCGACATGACAAGCCTCTGCTCGTCCTCTCTCTCTCTCTCAGGATTTAGACAGACAAAAAAAAAAAAAACCTCATGGCAGAGTCCGTCGGCGCGTTGCAGCGTTTCATCACCAGCTTTCCGAAACATGAAGTGAAAACGAGGCCTCACCAGTTGTCCCCGAAATGCTTCGGCGTCCATAACCCTTGTTCCGTTCTTGGAGCCTTGTCGACGGTGGGGCCAGATTTGTAAAGTTCGTCCCAAGGATGGCAATCGAGGAAAGGCTGTGAGGCCATTCAAATCAAAAGGGTTGATCCCGCTGGGAGCATGAATACGATCTTGGGATACGGCGTATTGTGTAAAAGATGGATTTCTTTGCTGGGTGGGGGTGAAAAGACTCGCATCGACACTATAATGACTGCAATCATTACCTAACCCTTCACCAAGTACTTGTTTTAACCCCCCCAAAAAACGGATTTGTTCCTAGGCTCAAAGAGTAACTTCACCAAAGTTGGAGTTGAATTACAGTCGTCATTCCCAGTTTCAGTGGCTTCTGTATACCGCGCCGTTCCGGAAGCGGGACTACTAAAAGCGTGATTGGGAGACCCTCCGGTTCTAAGGTAAGTTGAGCACTTCTGGTGACGCCAAATTTCTGCTACATCCTGAGCTACTCTGCACGCACCAAAAAACGTTTAACGTTTAACCTAACCACATCGAAACAGCACGGCTATGGCCAAACACCCTCAGCACATGTTAAATGTCAACGCTGGAAGGGCAAAGAAAGGTTGTTGAGATATTTTATTGACATCTCAACAAAACAAAACAAAAAACCTTGATAAAGGAGGTCAATTTGAAAAAAAAAATGTAAAAGTTGACCTGAAGTTGGCTTATTATGGATATTCATGTCAGTGTCATGGAAATCTGGGCAGTAGTAGTCAAGACATCACATCCAGGACCAGGACTGATCACTGGACATCAGCACCCAAAAGAAAAATGTAAAAAAAAAAAATGTAAAAAAGGCAGAAAAACACAAAAAACAACGCCAATGAAATAACACAATCAAGCTGACTGAAGAGCCTCTCTGCCAGCCAGCGTCCTCGACAAGAGAGACCAGAAAAGAATCTGTCTGGCATCACGGCGTAAAAAAAAAAGAACAAAAACACAGGCCGTAGATCAACTTTACAACGCCCTGTAAATCGCACCACCCTCCTCAGTGACATTTATTAAATCACCAAATCCTATTTGGCTGTTAACTTGTGGCAGATTAACGCAGCCTCCCTGACACACACACACACACACACACACATTTTTCCTTCAGACAAATATTTGTGGGTCATAAAACAGGGTGGCGTTTGTTGTGGCAGGTTAATGAGACAACCACTGCTGGTTAATGTGAGACGTTTTAGACAAATGCACAGTGTGACGCTGCTCCCGTACGCGCGTCGGCGGAGATCTGCGAGGGCAATAGTATTGGTTCATAAATGTGGCACGCCCCCATGTTCTCGCAGTTTTATCAAATGTCGGATTCTTTAAATTGTTTCACTAATTTTCACTATTTCTTTTTTTTTTAAACACATTTTATTTTTTCATATCTTGTGATTACACCGAACATAATTTGCATCAGGCGGATTTTAGAGTGTTGCGCTAAAGCTAAATTAAATGTAATTAATATGATTGGTAGTATGATGGGTGCAAATTCAAGAGATGGCCCCACAACCAACAAGCGTGCTGCTGTTCTTCATAGGTCTTTCGTTATAGATGGCTGTGATGGCGTCCTGTGTAAATCAAACATTGAAAAAGCGCCGTGACAAGGAGTATGGCTGACACTAAATTGGACCATTTATCAAACTATATAGAATAGATATACAGTGCATCCTGAAAGTATTCACGGCGCTTCACTTTTTCCACATTTTGTTATGTTACACCCTTATTCCAAAATGGATTAAATTAATTTTTTTCCTCAAAATTCTACACACAACACCCCATAATGACAATGTGAAAAAAGTTTTTTTGAAATTTTTGCAAATTTATTAAAAATAAAAAACTAAGAAATCACATGTACATAAGTATTCACAGCCTTTGCCATGAAGCTCAAAATTGAGCTCAGGTGCATCCTGTTTCCACTGATCATCCTTGAGATGTTTCTGCAGCTTAATTGGAGTCCACCTGTGGTAAATTCAGTTGATTGGACATGATTTGGAAAGGCACACACCTGTCTATATAAGGTCCCACAGTTGACAGTGCATGTCAGAGCACAAACCAAGCATGAAGTCAAAGGAATTGTCTGTAGACCTCCGAGACGGGATTGTATCGAGGCACAAATCTGGGGAAGGTTACAGAAAAATTTCTGCTGCTTTGAAGGTCCCAATGAGCACAGTGGCCTCCATCATCCGTAAGTGGAAGAAGTTCGGAACCACCAGGACTCTTCCTAGAGCTGGCCGGCCATCTAAACTGAGTAATCGGGGGAGAAGGGCCTTAGTCAGGGAGGTGACCAAGAACCCGATGGTCACTCGGTCAGAGCTCCAGAGTTCCTCTGTGGAGAGAGGAGAACCTTCCAGAAGGACAACCATCTCTGCAGCAATCCACCAATCAGGCCTGTATGGTAGAGTGGCCAGACGGAAGCCACTCCTTAGTAAAAGGCACATAGCAGCCCGCCTGGAGTTTGCCAAAAGGCACCTGAAGGACTCTCAGACCATGAGAAACAAAATTCTCTGGTCTGATGAGACAAAGATTGAACTCTTTGGTGTGAATGCCAGGCGTCACGTTTGGAGGAAACCAGGCACCGCTCATCACCAGGCCAATACCATCCCTACAGTGAAGCATGGTGGTGGCAGCATCATGCTGTGGGGATGTGAATGCAGCAAAGTACAGAGACATCTTGGATGAAAACCTGCTCCAGAGCGCTCTTGACCTCAGACTGGCGACGGTTTATCTTTCAGCAGGACAACGACCCTAAGCACACAGCCAAGATATCAAAGGAGTGGCTTCAGGACAACTCTGTGAATGTCCATGAGTGGCCCAGCCAGAGCCCAGACTTGAATCCGATTGAACATCTCTGGAGAGATCTGAAAATGGCTGTGCACCGACGCTTCCCATCCAACCTGATGGAGCTTGAGAGGTGCTGCAAAGAGGAATGGGTGAAACTGCCCAAAGATAGGTGTGCCAAGCTTGTGGCATCATATTCAAAAAGACTTGAGGCTGTAATTGCTGCCAAAGGTGCATCAACAAAGTATTGAGCAAAGGCTGTGAATACTTATGTACATGTGATTTCTCAGGTTTTTTATTTTTAATAAATTTGCAAAAATCTCAAACTTTTTTCACGTTGTCATTATGGGGTGTTGTGTGTAGAATTTTGAGGAAAAAAATGAATTTAATCCATTTTGGTAAAAGGCTGCAACATAACAAAATGTGGAAAAAGTGAAGCGCTGTGAATACTTTCCGGATGCACTGTATATACACACACACACACACACGCACAAATGTCAGTTTACAATATAATGTATTACATATAGGCTGCACCATTTGTGCTACCTCAGAGTGACACATTTATCTTATGGGTCCGCAAATGTCCTATTTATTTTCTAAGGAAGTGCTTGACAAATAAATATGTGATTGTAATTTGGACTAGTTACGGGCAAAAATAGGCGGGCAGGTAAAAATAAATGCGAGCGAGGCTGAACATGCAGAAATGTGCAATGAGTCAAGGCTGACACACAATTTCAACCGTCTGTAAAAAGAGAAGCTGACAAATGAATGATGAATAGATATTTTCTTGGGTTTAAATGGAGGTTTTTCCTCTTAAAATGAAACAGCCCTTCAACTAAACTGACGAAACTTAACAGTCTCAGAACTTTCACTCTACTGTCTGTATATCTAGTACCAGATCACACAAAAGTTCTCTCAAGGAAGCAAACACTTACTGGGGAAGGGATTTGGGAAATAATAGACCTGCAAAATTAAGTGTTAGCAGATGTTTTGTCCTCATAATTATTTGTATTCAACCTTCCTTTTGGATATCGTTACTTTTTCCACCCAATATTTCCTGCTACTCTCTACATCTATCTACCCAATAAAGACAAAATGCCATAAAAGAAAATACTCTTTCAACCAAATAATGTCATTTCCACATCCAGTTAACACACTTTTGTGTTACTTATCTCACTATTTAAGCAACATTCAGTATTTGCACTCTAGTCATAGTGATCATTTACGTAAATCGGCCTCTGAATGGCCAAAAAGCACAAGCCATGATAGTCTGCTGCCCTATATCTTCTATCACCTGTCATTTCCAGTGTCTGTTGCCATCGTGTTCACTTGCCAATTAGCGCTGAACACAAGTACAGCTGAGGCGGACGGGGGTGTCATACATTTTGCAAGTATTCAAACATAAACCAAAGTATTTGCCCGGGTCCGGACCTTTTTGGGAATCCGCCCACTCCACTCCATTTGACTCGCTTCTGGTCTGGGATCGTGACATGAAACAGCAGGTTTTTCTCGGTTGAAAAGCCACAGGTGGGACTAACGCCGGTATCGAGCGCTGTCGAGATTCAGGCGGATACGTTGGTCTCTAGCGATTGGTTAGGGAAAATCAAATCGCCCTGCCCCAAGAAAATCGGTTAGAGTTGGGGCAATGTCGGTGCCTGGTAACAGGCTACCAAAGTATTGGGCAAATATAAATTTTGACCTGCAGGTGGCACTAGACGAATTGGCAGGGGATCACTGAAGCCATTAAGATTCATCCTCTGGGCACCAGCGATATCAGTAACAAATATCATGGCAATGCATCCTATAGCTGTTGAGATGTTTCGTGCAAGACCACAAATAGAGGAACGGCAAAAGGATCATCAGCATCAATAGGATGCGTAATCAGTGAACCATGAATCTGTGCAAAATGTTGTGCCAATCCATCTAGTACAGCGGTCACTAAACCTTTCACTTTTCTAGTCTGAAAATTTGCCAAATGTATTGTAATTTATGTTTCGCATTTAGGCACGTCTGTCGGCTCTAGTTTCCATGCAGCAGGAAGCATTTGACCACTGACTTTACATTAGGTTTTGCGTGGAGATTTCACTGGATAAGCGGAAACTCCTGGTGATCAACCCAAGTAATTTGGATCCATCCTCTGAGGACCGCAGATATAAAAATTCAGGATTCAGTTGTTCACGTTGTTTTCACGACACTAACACAAAGCTCATATGTAGAGGAGGGAAACTTGTTCTGCCACATTGACAACGCTGATGTCAGAGCTGGGTGTCCATCTGCTGAACAGCATATTTAAAAGAGACAAAGGCTTGGTCCTGATGACTCTCAAGGTGCATCTTCTGTTCCTCCAAGCACTCCCAGGCTTTTGAGCCTGCGTTCCCGAGGCCTAATCAAAGGCCTCCGGCCAAACAAGCCACATCAGTTGCACTAACACCTACAGGGAAGATGGCTGTGGCTGTAGCTCGCGTCAGGCAGGATCCTGCTAGTGGCGGGCCTTTAAATAGACCCCACGTAGTTTCCACACAAGGCCAGCAAGGGTGCAGAGGCTGCTCTGACCTCAGTTTAGCCCCCCCCCCCCCCCCCCCCCCCCCGAGCGCACACTGAAACGCTCACAAGTGACGCCAGTGTGCTTTTTCTTTGACTTCAGCAGTATATTTTTAGTTGTCCGCATCATTAACTGTGTTCCTCAGAAGTGTTTTTATGGGAAGGAAAGATGTATAATCAAAAGGTTTTTCATACGCGTTTACACAAGTTTGATACACAAGAGTACCAAAGACTTCAGAGGACCCTTGTGCTGTCAACTCGGTTCTTCTGCACAGGCTTTAATCGACCAAACAGATGGTTGGAATCATGGCGATAAAAAAAGAACTGGTGTGTCTTTCATAGTTGTAATTTATATATTGCAACTACATCTTTTGGTTTAGATGAAACTGTAACGAGCCCTCCGCTCAGAGAGGCCACCACCATTATCTCCGACCCATTCAACCTCTGACTGCTGCAATGTACCACCATCCAAATGTGTGATATAACCCTTAATAGCACCCTTGACTCAAAAAAACTCACTGGAATGTTGTTCATCTTCTATAACTATGTGGAATACTTCCTTGTTATGTCTACAACCCCCCCCCCCCCCCCCCCCCCCGTCACGGCTTGTTGGTCTGTGTCAAGTTGTTTCTGGATGAATGTATCTGTATCTGGCTGTGGAAATGAATTTCCTCTCTGACATTTAAGCTCTGGGAGACATTTTGAAGATAGGACGCGAAAGCAGGATAGCAAAGCTCTGGGGTTTCAATAAAAGCTAAAAATCCACAAGGGCTACTGTATTCTGATCACTGTCGGACAGCACTGTGCATGGAAACACGCACACTGAAGGTACAGGACCTCACTGAGGTTTCTGGCATGAAATATTTATACTGTGGAGATTCTCCGTCTCTCTATCTTCTTCCTTCTCTTCTCTCTGTGTAGGGGGGCTAGCATGGAGGTGCTCTATTTGTCATATTCTCTAGGTAGCTAATTACGTCCTGCTCACTACCGCACACATGGACTCACACACATGATACAGATCCATGTGAAAGGCAGGAGTGGAGACATGTTGTTGCCGGTTAATATATTCCAATCAGATGTTGAAGACTCCGGAATACCTTCCTCAAAACGACCTTTTTTTTTGCGTGCTGTCGAAACGTTTGTCAGACCTCAAGGATACAAGGGTTTTGAAAATAATACTGAATATAAAGATAACGTTGTTGCTGTAGTTTTGGTCTCCAACTGAAGTGCATGTCGGACCGAACAGTGTCTGAGACCCCTTCCCTCACCAACCATGCAGGGATTTGCCAAGTGTGCAGAGGTGCGAAAGTAAGCATGGTCTGAACTTCGCCCCCAAGTTCCCTTTTCATCCTTGGCACAACCACTCAACCGAGTGCAACGCGATGAAGGAATCATCGCGGGCTCACCCCTCCCTATGACCGTCGGCTTTTCACCCGCATTCTGGTTGCTCAGAACTACTGTGAGCACTGTTGCCTTCTGATATGGTTGCAAGAACTAGTTTGTTTCCTGCACTGGTCTTGCATTTCCACACTTTGTTTTAGCGCTGTGCCAGCATTGGAGAAAGGTCTGGCTGAACCCATTATCATTCTGGTGTAAGGGTAATCTTCTTTAAACCAATCACAACTGTCTCGGGTGGCCCTAAGGCCAGGATGCAGCGATGGTGCCCTTGCGAAATGGTAACACGCAGAGAGTCAGCCAGCGACAGACTTATACCAGCAGCCTACATCGGCGGGTCGGACTGGCCTGCACCTTTTGTGATCAATAGAAAGGCCAACTGCGAACCAGGCCTTGTCGACAAACGTCAGCGGGCGGACCTCAGTAATGCTCTTGTGGCTGTGTGGGAGCAAATCCCTGCAGCCAAGATCCAACAACTGGTGGGAAAGCCCGAAACCAGGAGAGTAGAGGCTGTTATAGCAGAGATTAATGCCAACAGTTCAAGAATGAGATACTTCCAACGATTGCACATGGGTGTCATGACACATGTTGCGCGCTGCAGGCAGCACAAAATGAGTTGCCCAAGTTGACCAACTTTCAACTCCGGCAAAAAAAGAAACTTTGTGTGGTTTTATGACTCCACTTCAGGAATGTGTCAGGGCACGGCAGAGCGTCTGCACGGAAAATAAGGACCATTACATTGAATATTAGAATGGCTGGTTAATTTGGCCTTTTCTCCCAAGTAGAGCCAAGCTAAGTGCACTTGTTCCTTTGGCTGATTATGCAAGACTGCAGACACGCGAGTCAACCTGAAACATGTTCTTATTTTATTTCAGTCTGATAAGTAGACTGGAGACATGAAGTGTATCCTTGTGGAAAGCAGATAGTTATGCTGACAGTAAGCTCTGTAAAGCTTGTTCTCCCGCTCTACTTTTCTCTCTTACACATATTGCTGGATGATGGTAAGCTTTTTTAAAGCTGGAGGAACACTTTTAAAAAAAGAAAAACCCACCAGTATCTTAGGGTCACACCCACAAAGCTGTGCACCAAAAATTTGAGGGGCCGGTGCTTTTACTTTTAGATGAATCTGATCCGAAATGGGTTTGATTAAAGCAAATGAAATGATCTGCCAGGAGGACGAGACCACTTGTCTTGTGGAATGAGACAGAGCTGTTTCACCCCCGTGGCATATTTTTTCCATTTTGTTTTGCAGAACGATGAGCGATCAGCGCCCAGTATAAGATGACATCATTTAAAGAGGTATCGTCTGTAAGGACAACTCAGTAGCTCAAAATCGGGGCTTTTGGCTTTTTTGGGCTACTTTTGGGGGCGGAAACATACATAGGGTCAAGGCATAGGCCCAAAAATCCACGTGAGCGGCCACATCCGATTGACAACAAGTAATGATCGGCTGTCAATCAAGTATATACTACATATATATATATAAAAGAAAGAAAAAACAACAATCCCTCACAGGTCCACGTGTGAGGGCAAAAGAGGATTTTTTAATTGCCTGCTAACAGATGCAGTCAAGCATTTTGCCCCTCTTGATCCTCGAACAGAAAATGAAATAAAAAGGTGCTCGCCACATGCTGCTGCAATCAGGTTGTATAACGGTTGGTACCAACAATAGGAATGAGCTGTGAGAATCACTGATTACAGGTAATTACAGCCATTTAAGTCACTAGTTATGTAATGAAGCAAATAATGAATTCCTTCTCCCCATGACTGTACTGTTCAGTACAGTTGACAACTACTACAAATTGCGTAAATGTGACGGCCAATGGTTAAGCCAGTTTAAAGTGTTTGGGACCAGATCAGCTCTCTTCCATTTGAAGTTGAGAACTGTTGGGTCTCTGTAATAAGATTAGAGCGCTCTATTTGTAAAGTGTCACGAGGTGACTTTTGCTGTAATTTGGCGCTATCGGTCTCAATATTGGAAAAAGAGACATCAGCAACAAATCATTTTATGTGAAGACGTCACCTCATTCCTGCAACCTCGGGGTCCCGGGACTCACACTCTATATGTTAGTGTGAGTTTCTGTGTACTTGCGCTTGTAAAGTGTGGCAAAACCTGTAGACATAAGGTGCACAAAAGTACGCAGAAGCAGTGCCATTGTACAAAACATGGATCTTTTACCATGCAGCAGAGACCATTTTGGCCAAAGCGCGTAATACATATAATTGATCCTGAAATCGTGGTTAATCTTTCAAAAGGAATTGTGTTTTGTGGTGAAAATGCAACTAGGACACAGGTGTGACCGGTAAATTACCAACAGGGCCTGCTGAGTTCCTGGTTCCTGGTGTCGGGCGCATTTCAAACGGCCCCCGCCAGTATCCCCGGAGTTATAGCTGCTATTGTACAAATTTCCATCCGAAGCCAACATTGTAATACGAGCCTTTTATGTAGGAAGGTGGAATGTAAGGGCGTGGGGGTCAGGGTGTGCCCGCATGCATGAAACAAAAGCTCAGTCTGACTTTGCTGTCGTGGTAACCCTGGCAGTAAGAAAGCGGTACGGGGTTTGCCACGTGTTGATAGAAAATGCACGCTTTTGACGACTGAAAGAAAAACGATCTGTCTTAGGTGAGTATCAGTAATATAAAAATGTTTGCGGTCCTGCATATTAAAACCGGGGCTGAAAGCGATTAATATTTCATCGAACAGTGGTATGTAACATTGCATTCATATTTGGGATGGGGCGTAAAAAAAACAGCTGGAAGCCATAGGTACATCTGCTTGTGAGTCCGTGTGTGTAGTGTGTCGAACTCTACTCGACGTCAGCTGAGAATGGAGTGATTAGCACAACAAAGATTTTGCACCCTGCTCATCTCATCACACACACACACACACACACACACACACACACAGTAACCTCTATTTTCTCATCGACAGTACAGCTCAGCATGGTTTCTACCTCCTGACAGGTGAGGAGGTGAGATGAGGGAGGCTAAAAGGCTTTGCCGTGTGTTATGTATCTGTGCTGCATTTCTACGTGTGTGTGTGTGTGTGTGTGTGTGTGTGTCAGTCATGGCGTTTTTCTTACTATCCATCAACGAAAAAGTTGGCAGAAAAAAACAAAACAAAAAAAACAACTTTCACGTGTTACTGTGATTGATTGTTGCATATTTATAAGCGTGTGAATGTGAACCAGTGGGGCTGAACACCGCTTGCTGACAGTGGAAAATACATGAATAGCTCGAATCATTCACCAAACTCAACCGGGTTGTCGGGAGACTGTTGGTCTAAGCAGAAACTGCTGTTTGTGATCAATAGAGCATTTTTTTCAGGTTAATATTGATGACCATTAAAGTACAATGAATGTGTGACCAGGCCTACCTTATCACCATATTGCATTAGGTCAGACCCGCACAAATGGGCTGTCAAGCTTGCTGTTGGGGCAGTTGGCCCATTGCCGCCGTCTTGGAGTGACAAAAAAAATCCAAATCTGAGCAAACACTGAAGCCAGCGGGTGGAGCTGAGGTGGGAAGACCACATTGAGATCAAGATGTCAAACAAGCAAACATCTTAAAGTCCTAATATATCCATAGTGGAACGATTCCAAGACTTCCAAGGCTCATATTAGCAGGATCATTAGAGTTTTGTTTGTACGCCCCCCCCCACCCCGGCGTTCGGAGAATAGAAGGGATCGTGCAAGGAGGAGGGGCTGTATACTTGTTGACCTCTTGCTTTTTCACAGAAGGTTTTGTTTTGTCTCCGTTTCGGAGAACACTGCAACCTTTTCATTTTGAAAGAGCATCACCGAACGGGGAAACTCCAGTGTCCCCACAGGTTGCTGTGCAGACGTGGGTTGTGGCAGCAGTTACTTTAGAAAAAAACAAAAGAACAGGGGGTGGGGGAGGTGATTAAGAAGGAAAGAGTGACGGAGCTAAACGCGAAACCTAATAAGGAGGGAGAAAAGACGGGGGGACTGTAATCAAAAAAGAGAGGGCAGACAAAGGAGAGGGGAGGCAAGTTGAGAAGAAAACAGGTAAAGAAATGAGGATAAGGATGAGAGCGGAAAGGAAGGGGGGGGGGGGGGCAGAACAGAGAAAAGAAGAGAGAATTGTGGGAAAGGAGAATGGGAAGTGCGAAGGTGCAGAGCCGCCCCGAAGAGGAGTGATAGGGAGATGACGTTAATTCAGAGTTCAGAGAGATTTTTTAGTTTGACTCACTCGGCAGGAGGCCTTTGACTGCTGCTGCCTTTGAACTACAGTTCACACACACACACACACACACACATTCACACGCTCGCGGTTGGCCAAGGATAATGTTAGCTTGGAGGTAAAACAGCACAGAGAAAAAGACAGAGGGAGCAGCACAAGCGGAGACAGCCGCAGATCCCGTGCATTCAATTCTATTGGTTTTTCGTCTTTGTCTGTAAATGTCACATGCTATCAAAAGGCCCCTCTGGTTTCTACGTACAGATACATCATTGGTTTAGCGAAGTGGAACACGAATGTGTGTGTGTGTGTGTGTGTGTGTGTGTGTGTGTGTTTCCTGGAACGTGAGCGCCCCAAAAATAGATGCAGGGGATGCGGAATACTCGCTGATGACGGTGACGCAATCGCAGAATTCGTAACCCCCCCACCCCCACGTGGGGACACTGTGCAGACCACCTGCCCCGTCACCTTCTCTTCCTCCCCTTGTTCCCGCTGTTTCCTCGTACCTCTCGGTCCACCCACCGCCGTAACAACAGCCTTCCCTGTGTGTGTTCCCGTCCCCGGCCCCTTGTTCCTGCTCCGCTCCTGTTACCCTGCGTGGAATGATGTACCCACGTTTAGGCCTGCCCCCCTGAGCTTTATGGATTTATCTGCCTTCTCTGTCCTCTTGCCCTTTCATCCACACCTCATGCTCTCAACTCAACTCCGACCGGAGTGTAGTTTTTTTGGTTCGGCTTGATGGTAATCTGTTGGGGGAGATTGTGGCTTTACAGCACCATCACACTGTAAAAAGTGTTAGCACCTGGTTACGTGGGAAAGTAGCACGGCGTACATCCTCTCGAGATGGGTGATGCCTGAAGCTTGGCGACAAAGCACACATATTTGTACTGTTTGACTGCGCACCATGCTGGCTCTCGCGCAGAGGAGGGTTACACACAATTTTGACGGTACCACACAGCTAATTTTGGTCCCTCGAGGTCTCCCTATCCCCTCAGAACTCAGCAATGCAACCGCCGGTGTGACAGAGTCCTGGAAAAGCAAGGTGCGGGCAACAATATTTTTTGTGGCCATCAAACCTAAAGTTTATTTCAGCCACGTGGTTGCCATACTGTCCTATTGGTTGGTCTTATCTAATACAAGCCTGCCGCAGAGTAGCCCCGGAAATTACTCTTGTCGAGACCCTAATGGACTAGAAAAATGAACCCCCCCCCCGGAACATTTCGGTCCAGTTTCTGTCGCCGTTCATATGTTGACCTTCAATGAACTGATGCCAGTGCCGAGATGTGAGCCATCTGTGCACGGCTGGCACAGCGCCGGAGGACACAGCGAAACAACTCCCACCAACCCAGTCAAGAAAAGCAACACAGCGGGAGACGAGTCCACGACTCACCAGGATTCAGGTAGGCCCCATCTTCCCTTTGGCGTCCTTCTGTTTTGGAGTCTAACCCCCCCCCCCCCCCCCCGGCTGAGAGTCCACATTCCACATCCATTAGCTAGCGGTACTTAATCATAAGCAACAGTAAAGTTCAACGGAATGCGACAGTACGGCACCGGTGGCCTAATTCAAGCACCGGAAGCCACCATTACCGAAGCCTTTCATGATAGAGCATTAAAACCCGAGGGAAGACAAACATTTTGAACTGATGAGAAAAGAAAACACACAGTATATAACAGCGTATTTAAAGGCCAGCGCCATCGGAGTAACATATTGGTCCAGTTCCAAAGCCAGAATTCATGACAAAATGATTCTACCAATGAGCTGCTAATGAAGAAAACCCTAACTCGCAGAAAGATTTACAGTTCCTGCAGCATTTCATGGGGTAATGAGGGCAAACAAAGCCACAGTTTAATATGTCCCAAAGACTCTTGCTAGAAAGGCAGAGTGAAACGGCACTTTGGACTAGAGATGAAAAGGCACAGCTCATTTTAGTAACCGCCAACTCTTCTTTGGAACACACACTGCAACAGTGGTTATCTTGATTAGTGTCTTGCTGTCCTGTTTCTTGTCCCCGGATTCTTTTTTTTTCTCTCTGCCATGAGGGTTTAATGAGCTGTTCATTTAGATTTTCTTGTGTTTTATTTATTTACAGCTTTTTTTTTTTGTGAAGCGGGTCCTAAATAAAAGGGGAGAAAAAAGCCCCAAAATACTAAAACATGCCATGTATGTGTGTGTTTTTGAGGTTGTGAGAGCATTGTGAAAGAGGTAGTGTGTTTGCATGTGTGTGTGTGTGTGGACACTCCCGGGGGCAGGCAAGGAACAGGCAGATCGGAGGATCACACCGGAGAATTAAGTAATAAAAGCTGTGACAGGGGAGAGGACGGATGATGGAGAGCGGGGACATACTCTTTTAAATGTATTAGCGCCTTTGTAATGAAAGCGCATTGATCTCTGTTCATCAATATTCGACAGATCAACAGAGGGGCCAGGTGAGGCGCAGGTAACACGGTGGGATACATAAACCCATTTGTGTGTAACGACGCCTCTAAGGGCCCTCAATTGACTGCTTGCCTGCCTCAAACAAGTTGGAGTTGGATTGGGGGGGTGGGGGGGTTACATTATGAGTTGTTGAGGCTTTCAATATAACCAATCAAATCACCACAAAAGCACTGCACTCTCTGCCAGGGTGCTTCCATCACCCTTCCTCGCCTGAGGAAACTGACGTCCCTGTGCATGGAACAAGCTGAGGAGGTGGTAACACATTTGTTCTGCCCCGGTCCTCGGAGAAGAGTTGCACTGTATATGTGGTGTCTTAATGATATTAGATGGTTCAATGATACCAAACAGCGGGAACAGTTTAGTTCCCGGAGTAGGGGGAGGCCTTCTAGCAGCCACTCCCTGACATCTGCCTGTTTATTGGCGGCATGGTGGTAAAGTGGTTAGCACTTTAGCACGCAAGGTAGAGCAGGTTGAGGGTTCGATGCCCAGCCCCCCCCCCCCCCCCATCATGTCAGTGTTTCATTGAGCAAGACACTGAACCCTAAGTTGCTCCTAATGGACCTGAACTGTAATACGCTTTGGGAACCGCAAAGGTTAAAAAGCGCTACAAAAGTCAGACAATTTACAGATGGTTTTTATGTTGATGACAGCTACAGCTACATGTATATTAGTAAGAATTAAAAACGTTATATCTTATTTTTTTGGGGGAAACGGGCCAAGAAATCTGCAAGAAAGAAAGGCTTGCAGGTGAGCAACGACACAAGCACCAATTCTTCCCATCCCTGACAACTCCTTGCACTTGACGGTTGATCCACATATTCTCTTTAGAGCCTCTGGATTCTGAAAGCTCCACTCGTAACTGGCTTGTCAATCACTGCGCGAGTCTACGCACTCCAGAATGACGTGGATGAAATAGTTTTTCATCAGTCAACCAGGGGGAAAAAAAACCCAAAAAAAAAACATCTTGCATCTGAACCAGAGCAAGCAACTAAAACGGAACCTCTTTGAAGCATTACAAAGATGGGTCAAACCTATCTCCATGTTCTACGTGAATGGATGATACGACACTCAAGGCATGAGTTGGTCACTTTGGTGAATTGGTGTTTCTCCGAGGGACGGAAACTACTTTCATGGTACCAACATTTGTGTGAGTGTGAGAGAACCACGCTGCAGACCGGAGCCTCTGCTAGAGCCTCTGCGAACGGTGACAACCAGAGATTAACTTGTGAAAGCTGTCTCGTGTGAATAGGTCCAATGCGTGTCGAGTGAGCCCACATTATATGCTCCTCTTTTTGTATGAAATGGGTATTAGATACTTGGATAGAAGAGGGGGCAAAACGGTCTTTTTAAGTGTGTACAGATGGCAGCTCTCAACACAAAGTCTGTGAGCTGGAAGTGTTCGTGGATCTATTCAGTTCCGAGACCCAACCCAGGTTCGGAATCATCAAAGATGTAATTTTGTCTAATCAGGTCCCGTTGTAAAGCCTCAGGTCTCAGGTCTGTGTTGGATGTGGATCCTCTCTGAAGTGTTTTATGTTCTTCTAAGGGTCTATTCAGATAGGGTCCTACTGTTCATAGATTCCTGGATCAATAATGATAGCCCACTGGGCCACTGCGCTGATGAGTTTTGAGCTATCAAGATTCCTTTCACATCCGTCTGTGTTTTCTGGTAGCAGCAGGTGGTTGCTGGTAGTTTTGAAACGAAAAAAGTCTGTAGTTGCTTGTTTTGACTCACGTCAGCTTTTCCAGTCAAAGCTGTTGATCGTGTCAAAGGGTTGCTCTGTGGTGTTAGTAGCGTTGCGCTTCCTTCTCCTGAGAGTTACACATGGGTGTGGATGGTGGTGCCCCCCGTCCACATGTTGAAGTGTCCTTGAGCACTGCTAAGTTGCTCCCGATGGACGCCAGCAGCTTGCATGGCAGCTCGGTCGCCATCGGTGTGTGAATGGGTGAACGAGACCAGATCTGTAAAGCTGCTTTGGGAACCATTTAGGTTGAAGAGCCATTCCACATTGCCCCCTCCCTTGTGGCCTGATTATAGAACGTATCAATGGATTTTAAATGACACGGGACAAACTGTATAAAGCTGAGGGAATGTAATGTGGCTTTTTGGTATAAACCACATTTATACAAGCTGTGCCAAGATCTTTTCCAGTGTCAGATTTGTGTTGTAATAAACACTGGGTCCTTCAATTCCCATAATGCAACTCAACAGCGGCTTTCGTTAGACCCTCCTTGCCTCCTACATTCCCCCAGGCTCTCTGTTCAAAACTTCAAGTCTCAAGCCCAATCCGAGATAACCTTGATGACATCACCGGGGTTCACAAAGCTCCCTTCGGAGCCAGAGAAAACCTCATACAGTGGACTGTTTTCTCGCAGGCTCAGTAGTTCTCCCGTGTGACGAGTAAACTGATCTTCATGTGTAAAATCGGTGGAGTGCCCCTTTCAAGAATATTTCGGCTCTGACCTTATCTCAAAATACCAAATGGCTGCGCATGAGGATTAAAAAAAAAAAGAGCAGCTCTGGAATCGCTGCTTTGCCAGTTCCACCACGTCACCAGCTTTTTAGCTTCAAACCCCCCCCCCCTAAATCTTGAGTAAGACACAGTTCTTTAAGACAGCCTCCTTTACCGCGAGGCCACGACACCTCCCCGAGAGAAAAATGTGACAGGCCAACGTGCAGGGTATCAATGCTGTCAATACTGTGAGTATAATTCCAATTTGTCTGAATATTAGCGTCTTTCCTTTCATTCTGTCCTGTTGTATTTGACTTGTGAAACCCTTTTCATTTGGCATTTGATATTGTCTTATTTTGCTAGAGGAATATTTTTTTTAAATACAAAGATGTTTTACCGCCCTCCCTTACAAAAAAAAACCCCAAAAAAACATGCACATGCACATGTAAAACACGCTTTGCACATGGGAAACATGGAGCGTGTTCGTGGTGAAATGTGGGAAGCCCATGTAAATTCCCATGTGTTCCACATGTTACCACAGTTTATTATTATTCATTTAGATTCACAGGTCTGTCTCTCTGTGTGTACAGTGCAACAGATACTGTAGTGTGAATGATAGGATTTGTGTGTGTGTGTGTGTGTGAGTGAGAGAGAGAGAGAGAAAGACAGGACGAGAGACAAAAGGGAGAACGGTGCGAGTCCGTGGCCGTACACTCCTTTCACAAAGCCCCCGTGTGATTGGCTGCTGTGTATCTAAGAGGCAGGGGAGAGAGTCTCTCCGAAAAAAACGACCAATCTCCGCTCTTGATAAAAATACTACGACAAATCCCCACTGGCTGTCCTACAGCCAATCGACCAATCCAACTGCTCTGCCCAAATATGGATGCGTGGCACTTCTTTGATTCTTTGAACCCCCCCCCCGGCTGCACTGCTTTCTCTCTTTCTTTTTTTTTTTTTCCCTTTCCGAGAGGAAATGAAGATAAAGCATCAATTTAATTCGGTTTTACTTATATGGCGGCAAATCATAACAGAAGTGATCTCGGGGCGCCTTACATCTAGACCGCACTCTTTAATAAGCTCAAGCTCAGTTCAGTGAACAGGGCAGCGTTCAGCACATCAATATGGCAATTAATTATCAACTATGAAGGAATAGCAACCATAGATACTGCTGCTGCTGCTACTGCTACTGCCAGTTTAGGGTTTAAAGGCCAACCCTCAGTTGTTTTGTTTTGTTTTTCCAATTGTGCCACAGGATTTTCATCGGTCACCTCCCGATCACGGGGCGAATGGGAGTTGATGGGAGAAGTGTGAATCCTCCTTGACAATCTGTTTCGTCCTTTCAGCCTCGGAGGGAAACAAAAAGGGGAACGGTCATTCAGTCGCGTTAGTTCACGTGGTGTCATCAGAGAACAGCAAAGGACCAGCGGCATGACCTCAGCCGTCTTCTGTTCATTGTAACGTCCACCCTCGGATGTTATGAACTGGACTACTTATTTAAAAACGAGTCTCTTTGTTATATTTGTCTCCGTAAGTGTGGCCGCTGTGGGGTTGGTGCAGATAGACTTTTAAGTTGTTCCGATGACGCTTCGCCTGCGCGAGCCTGGTGAACATGAGATCAACCACGACTTCCTGTGTCACCGGGGTATAAATATGAGGTTGCACAGGCCAAATTGTCTTACTCATTCACCGCTGTGGGAAAGACCCGAGAACTCACTGACGACGCGCAATGGAAAGTTGTTGAGCTGCACAAATCAGGGGATGGATAATAAGAAAATCTCAACTCAACAGTTGAAAGCACCCTTTCGCAGGAAGGTAAAAGACCTGCGAGAGGACTTGCGCATGCACACTGACCCCTCGCAGCGTGGCGAGGATGGTTCGACCCTGGCAGTGAATCTCCAAGGGTCACAGCTGGAGAACTGCAGTGGTTAGTTGAGGGTTGGGGTCAGGAAGTCTCCAATACTAGTTGTTTGGGTGGGGGGGGGGGGGTTTCCAGAAAAACTGGACTGTTTGCCGAACTTTCGGTGGGACGGGGTCATACGGTCAGATGAGACCCAAGTAGGTTTTTGGCAACAAACATCAGAGGTGGGTTTGGCATAGACAGACAGATGTCCATACAGAAAAGCACCTCATACGCACTGTGAAGTATGGGCTGTTTTTCCTCCAAAATCCCTAGACATCTTGTTAGGACACATGGTATCGTGGACTCCATCAAAGAAGACTTTGAGCTGTGGTGTTGGCACAGGGAGGCTGCACAAAACATTCCCCCCCTCCCCTCCTACATCGCAGACCTCCTTAGCCTCTTACACTACTACCAGGCCACTCGGGTCGTCTGACACGGGCCTCCTGACCCCTAGATCCCCTAGAACGTGGAACAGTCTGCCCCTTTGGATCAGATCTGCCCCCCCCCCCCCCCCCCAGCCTCTGTCGGCTCCTTCGAGTCTCAGTTCAAAACATCTGCACACACGTGTACTGTCTTGAATCGGCTGCTTTTATGATGTATTTGTAGTAATGTGCTGTAGAAGTAAATATGATTGACTGATTTACAAGAATTCAATGTTTATGAATCTATTAATTAAATCAAAGGTTCAATTTTCAATATTCGCATCTCGTTTTGCTCATTGTGCCAATAACTCTGGAGGGCCCTGCGCTACACATACCCCAACCCGATAAGATACACCACCAAAAATCACAGGTTTGAAATAGAACCAAAATCTCTCCAAAAACCACCCCCCCCCCATCCCTGCTTAGCATGAGAAAAGCGCCCTGATGTGGTTCCCTCGCGCTAATCACCTGCGACGGTGCGAGGCAGCGCACTTTTAGTCGGAGTGCGGAAGGGTGCTGCGAGCGGAGGACTGGTGACAGCGTTAATCAGTCAACCAGTAGACATGACAGCCTTAATCAAGGCGATGAGCGGGTGGCAGGAGAAGCTCGGTGGTTGAAAATCAACACCGAGTCCATTTATACGTCTCAATTGCTGACTGCGATGCATATAAATAACTTTGCACGGCCCATTAGACTCATCACACGCTGACAGAAACACACGAGGCTTACCCCCCCACACACACACACGCCCGCTCGGAGTTGTCAGAGTGAATTACCTGCATGTCAAAATGGAACAGATAAATTGTCGGGAGAGCACGGCAAATTGACTCGGTCAGGGCTGTTGATCTATTGTTGTAGTGCAGAGAGGGTACGCACATAAACTCGCTCTTACACACACACACTCTCGCCCCCCCCCCCCCCCCCCCCCCCCCCCTCCATTTCTGTCCAGCTCCAGTTGGACTACATTCAACAGTTATAAAAATGCAAAGAGTTCAGACAGATATGAGGAATTCTATCTACAAACTTATTACATATATCGGCATCTATCTATTGTCGCTGCTGCCACTTTTGCAGTGCGTCAAACTGAAATAATTGTGTCCAAGAGGGGATGTCTGAGGACACGATGTCCGGAAGAGGAGGGGGAGGGGAGGGATGAAGGTTGAGGTGGGAGGAAAAGTGGCGAACGAACGTGGAGGTTACATATTTGACAGATGAGGAAGGAAACAAGGGAAAGTTTGTCTGAAAGTCTATCACTGATTTCCAGGTGAATCTTCTTCCCCCCTAGTTACTCACTGACTTCAGTGTAGTACTGCCGCAATTTGGTAGCTGTCCTATACACACACACACACACACCGTGTAGTGCGCACTTATTTGTACTACATTGCTGGTATTACTTTTTTTTTTTGAATGACCCTGTATGAAATGTTTGTGTTGCATTAGTTTCGCGACGCAGCGGGAACCAAAATTAGAAATCTAATGGCAGAGTCGACATTTTCAAGTTTGAAGTTTTACTCTGTTTTCTCCCCCCCCCCCGGAACTCTCTCCCCAACACATCGGTTCGACAAAACACTACTCAAAACACTTTTTACTGTGTCGCTTTTATGACCATTTTAACTTATGGAAAGTGTCTTTGAGTACCATGACAAGCGCTCTATCAATAAAATGTATTATTCTCATTATTATTATTTCGGTAGTCAACAAAAGGGGCATAACGTACCTGACACATAAAACGTGGGTAACAATTTTAATCACACTTGAACCTGAAGGTAACAGGAGGGTTGAAATGCTCTTTATTTGACTGAGAAATGGCGGCCTCCAGCTTCTCCATAGCTGCACCCCCCCAAAACACTTTTTACTGTGTCGCTTTTATGACCATTTTAACTTGTGTAAAGTGTCTTTGAGTACCATGAAACACGCTCTATCAATAAAATGTATTATTCTCATTTAGGTAGTCAACAAAAGGGGCATAATGTACCTGAAGTTGAAGGTAACAGGAGGGTTAAAATGCTCTTTATTTGACTGAGAAATGGCGGCCTCCCGCCGTCACAGACGACTTGAGCTTCATTTACGCCCTGACCCGAAATATGACCGCGCCGTCACATTTGTGCGTTGGCTTTACAGTATGTTTAGATACCCAGTGCACGCTAGAGAATGCGCTCCGCGGCGACGGCCAGCGAATGAATGACGTCTGAGACACAACGGAAGCGTCGAGGATCGAGAGCTTCTGTGTTTAAGGCTGACATTAAAACGATTTCTCCCCCTCTTTTTTTTTCTCTTCTTTTTCTCAGCAAAGAAATAAGCTGTGCAGCACCTCGCAAATCGCGCTGGCAAACCCTCCACGTTTAGCCCCTTAACGCGAACTTGGGAAAGCTTGAAAGAAGTCAAAGCCACAGTCCATCAGCCGTCGCCACCTTTCTTTTCATTTTCCTCCCAATCTTTTTCCCTCCCTCTCATGTTTCCCTTTCGACCCCCCCCCCCCCCCCCCCCCCCGGCCACCAAAATATTATGTCCAGTGAAGCAGAAATACCACCGAAAACCAGCCTTCAAATGGGAGAATAAATTGTCCTCGTGCTCCAGTTCTCCTCTCATGATGTTTCTTTGTTGGGACCCTCCCCTGCCACGCGCCAGCCAGACGCTTTGAGACCCACTTTTCCAGTTTAATTTGACCAGCCGTCTGAATTGCCGTGTTTAATTTCCACATTGCCTGACTTAACTGCCAACATAACTATCATGGCTGGTGTTAATGTGCTATTGTCTTATTAAAAATCTTGAAAAAGGCTGCGGTTTTCGGCCATAACTCAGCCCATAAACTAAGCTGCGCAGCGCAAATTAACATAAAAGATATCAGAAGGAAAGCGGAGTGGAGTTACTTATTGCACGTGGCTTGTTGAGTAACTCGCAATTACCTTTATAATTACACCTGGGGTGGCGCCATCTATATGAGTAGTGGTGATTATCTCGCTCCGATTTGTTCATTTCTGCTCATTTGAATGAAGTTAGGGCGCGGAGCACGAAAAAGGTGGAGAAATTTCATGCTTTAATCTCAGCCATCAGTTAACCAAATGCATGACCCAAAAAATAAAATAAAATAAAATGAAATAAAAAAATAATACAAATAACTTTTACACCCACGCCTTCGCAGCAACGTGATCCCAAACAAATGCCAATGTTGCTCTTTGCGTGGAAAGGCAACTGTTTGCTGGCGTTTAAAACTTTAATTAAAAAAAAACAAAAAAAAAACGACTTTAATTTTGATCACAATATAATCTCAAGATTCAAGAACTTCACAAGAGAACTTTACAAAAAGCCACAGTGACAACAAAAGGGGATGACAGTACTCGGTGTATTCATCTTTAATATGAATAAAAATACGGAAATTGGAAAAGAAATGTCTCGTCTATGTGTGCATGAGATGAGATGAGCATGTCTCCCCTGGTGGCAGAATCAACTGGCCAATAAGAGCCTAGCAGGCAGGGTTAAGAAAGCACTGGCGACATCAATGGAGGAGACAAAAAAAAAAGTCATTTTACGCTCGGCTGTTCTTTTAATTTGTCAGCCATCTGTACACTCAAAAAACAAACGGTTGAACCAACTTAGCTTATAAAGCGGGGCCGCATCTGTACCCATCGGGTCCTCCCTACTCACAATGATGACACGCCGTAGGAAGCAGCAGCTCACGGCTTGTCACGATGTCCGGAGCCCCACTTGCCTTCGGGCACGTTCCCCAGCGCGCCAAGCGTGCTCGCGGCATATCGAAAGCGAATTATAGTGGGCAACAAAACACACCATTTTTTTTTTTTTAAAGTCTGGAGTCCAAGGAATCAATCAAATGATCCTTCAAAATATCAACTACCATATACTTATCAAACTATAATCTTCCAGCGCTGTCAGATGTCACGCTGTTGCCCCCCCCCCCCCAACCCATCTCAACGGCATCAGGTGTGCAGGGGGTTTGTAGAAGCGTGTATGTAGAGCGTCGCACGGGTGACGTATATTTGTCCACGACAACCTCTGTAGTCTCATTTAGCCGCTTGTTAGCAACCGCCTTTTTTAAAGACGTGTAAAGGCTTCAAAATTCTCGAGTGGGGGGGGGGGGGGGTATCTAGAGGCTTGTTTTACATGCATTCTCTTGCTATGGCACATAGGATATAGCATCATATAAAATACATTAAATGAATTACATGAACAAACCATGCATTGTTGATGTTGGGATAATGGCCATTGTTTTATGATAACATAACAATAAAAAATTATAAAGGGCTTATTATTACTCGCAACTACAAAAGCACAAGTTGGCGTGTCACAATTTCCCCACAAAGGACCCGACAGGCAACTTCATCCTGACTAATAATGCAATCTGCCGCCCCAGAGTTCATGGAGTTCGCGGGGGTTTTTGAGTTGCATAATAGAAAAACTTGGACTTTCCTCCACAAAGCAGCGACTCTCAGCTGTTTCAGCGAGCCCCGCCCCTCTCCGCGCCTGATGATGAGCGCCGGGGGTAAGTCGTCCCCGAGCTCTACTGTATAACCAGCCTCTCCGCCTCTCCAGACACTTGCAGAAACACGCCGACCCACTGGGCTAATTTAATAAAAGCCCCTTTCTATGTTACCGCAGAGACGCGCCGGGTAATTACACCCACAGCCTGGCCCGCACGCACATGTTATTATGGGATATGGAATTGATCTGAGCGTGCCCGGTGGGTTGCCAAGGGAGACGGACGGACGGCCGTCGCCAAGTGTCTTGTCTCCCGTGGCCATGGAAACGGAAGGCAAGCGGGCGCATGGGTGACGCGTCCGCCAACACACACACACACACACACACACACACGCTACTGAAAGGACTGTCTTTAATCGAATGGCCAGATTAACACGGGACAAGACTCTTCTCTGTCCCTGACACCTGTTCAAACAGCAGCCACTTCATTTCAATCCACGAGCCAAGTGCACTCGTCGACTGTTTGGCCTTTCAGGAGAGAGAATGGAGTAACGGAAAAGTGCGGCGGAGAAGGAGAGGGAGAGGGGGGGAAAGGACAAGCCTACATTTAAAACCCCGGCGTGTTTTTAAGTTGCTTCATTATTAAGACGAAGGGGTGGAGAGCGCGTTGCGAGAGAGAGGGCACGTGTTTGTTGTTTCATTATTGGTCGGGGAGGCGGGAGCGGAGTGAAGAGCAAGGAATTGTCCAAAGACTTTTAATTGGATTGCTAAAGCGCTGCCTTAATTGAGTTCTGCGTTCTTGCTAATATAAAAAGGGGTACATCTTTATGTTGTGTGGCGCTAACACGCGCACACACACACACACACACACACACACACACACACACACACACAAATTGAACCCAGGGGGTCAAGGGTAGCAGGAGGAGATGAGATTTCATGACTGGAATGCCGGACGCTTCAGCAAAAATTCAATTTAGACGCCCTTAGATTGACTGGTTAATTTCTAGCAGCTTACCTATAATAGCTTTCCTTACTGTCGCCTTAATTAAGCTCTCACATTAGTGCTTTAGCTGGGGATCGGTGCTCTTTAGAACCTGTTAACACACACACATTTCCCTGGTGGTCAGGGCGCACACACACACACACACACCTATAAGAGATGAGGGGGAAGTGGAGAAATTAAAAACACGAAATCTTTGACTCTCAGCGACCGCACACACACACACACACACACACAAATTGATAAGGTAATGGGGCCTCCAGGAGGTGCACGCGGCCAAACTCATCTAATGCCGTTCCTCGGAGATTAGGGGCCCCCGCTCACATATGTTCTCCTCGCCGTGACGAGCGAGGAAGTATGGCCTCTCGCAGAGTTGCACTCACGGAACCAAATTTATTCAAAATTGTTTTACATTCATGTTATGCCTGTTTTGTTTTGTTTTTTTTTTGGGGGGGGGAGTGAAACTGCTGACACTGAGGGTTGGTTTGCACCTCCCCTACCTGTAGGCCATACAAGGAGCATCTGCCACGGCGTGCTAAAAAACATGAAATTAAATCTTGTAACGTGGGTTGGAGTGTTTCCTCGCTCCGCTGCGTAGATGCGAGTCTGGGAAGTTAAAAAATAAAAAATAAAAGAGGGGGTGGGGGGTGGGGGGAGGGAGTGTATCCAGCTGGTTCTGGCAGGTTAAAATAAAGTCTGAGTGTGAAATAGAACCCAATTGAATTCCAATTGGTTTCAACTGGCTGTTGGCGAGGCATATTAGCTCTGTATTACCACTTTACACTTAAGAGTGTGTAAACTGATCAAGTGGGTTTAATGAGTTTAGCTCTTTGCTTCCCCCAGCTGACACGTATCTGTACACGCGACGGGGGGCGGGGGGGGGGCCCATGTTTCTAGCAAGGTCTGCCGTTCGAATGTGGTCTTTCATCAGCTGGAATGTGAAAGTTTGCTGCTGGCTCATGCCGTGGCTGTTACGCAGGACGAGGCTGAGCCCCCCTCCCCATCCCATCCACAAAATTTAAAAGTGCTAATCCTGCAAAAACTAAAAAATAATTATAATAATTATATGCAAAATGCAAACAATGTGCAACAATTAAAGAATTGCTCAAGATCAAGACATACTTGGTTCGTCCCCATGGGGAAATTTGTTTCAGGGCTCAGCGGTTCCAGAGGAACGTTTTTGTTTAGTTTTTTGGGGTTTTTTTGGCCCCCCACCCACGGCAGTTCACGCTAATGACTGATCGATAAATAACTTGTAACTAATACGAGTTCAGGGGTTTTAGTGGTGAGGGTTTTGGGATGCCCTCTTGGCTGTGAACATGACTAGGAACCTCACAGTGGCGATTTTCCGCCCATGTAGGTGGCTGTCGGATGGTTTTACGTCGGTGGAAATGAGCTTGGGTGGGTTGACAAAACACAGTGTGGACGTTTTTCTCGTTTTTTTATACGATAAAAAATAATATATTTATATATAAATATTATATTATTTTCTGGCTAATAATTGAACCAACCTGGCAACACTGCCCAAGTAGCATGAAGAAGTACTGAAACACGAGCGGAGGAGATCGACAGAACGCGCCACTTTTGCTTTCCGTGGTTGTAAAATAGTGTGTGCGCATACGTTTCCCTGGTTTATGAAACCACATTCTCAAACCACTCCAGGTCAGGAAGAAACACGAGACTTTCAGGACGCGTAAAGCAAATGAACAAAACCCTGCAAAGGTTTCATGGGGTAGAAAACGCCTTCAACTTGCTTGTTCAGGGTACCTTCAAATTATACTGTAGGTGTAGTACTTACTTTTTGAATGGGACTTTACTGTATTTGTCCAATATAAATTTTTTTTTTTTAACAAATATGCGAACAGACAGAGAGATAAACGTCTCAGTGAGCTGCCAGTTGATGTTTTGGTTTTAATTAAGCATGCTTCTTTTTTTTCTTTGCGTGGGTGCTAAGGTGACCCGAGAGAGACCCGGGACAAACACAGGAAGCGGCTCAGAAAGACAACGGTCAAGGGACCTCTGACGAACGCAATCTGCAAACTCATTTCAACTTGAACTTGAAGTTGACCGTAGCAAACGTAGCGTCCTGCTATCTCCCAGCTGTTACCTCACATTTACGCAAAGACATCCACTTCAAGCTTGTGTGCGTAGAAATCTGTCCGTAACAAGTCAGATTCATAAAGTACTATCTTTAATAAAGGCTCTACTTATGGTTTTTGTTTGTTGGGGTCCTCAGTTGGACTTTGTTTTCACGCGAGAAACTGTGGATCTATTTTTTTTGTTGACGGGCGTCTGTGGCGACACTCATCGGGGGGGGTGGGTCTACAAAATTTTGAAAGGACACACACGCCGTGTCACGCATCCAATAAAGAGCCTGACATCAAACAATATCAGTAAATACTAAATAACACCAAATAGCCATAAACAATAGGCAAGTCTTTTCTTCTTGACCCAGGGCCCTAGCTCCCGTTACTTTCACGTGTAGCGGTGCAAAGGGCAGGATGTAGAAATGACAAACAATCTATGCGTGTGCTGGCCCCCGCTTAGAGGTCGTCCACAACCAGCGTGGACTCGGTGAGAAGCTGAACGAGAGGGGTTAATCCATCTATTTCTGCTGCTATTAGTGTCCTTGTCCTGACTTTAGAATTACAGCTTTTAACGCCACCCCACCGACTGGTGGGGAGTCCACTTTCTGCCGTGTGGCACAGGTGCTTCATTTTACCGTTCCAACTTTTCATGACTCCGTCGATCAATTTGTTCCTAATGACTTTATATAATTGTTTTTTTTTTCATCGAGGTCCTTGGGGACCCCAGTCGAAAGCACCTAATTCCGTCTATGCAGTTCTAACAGATGGTTTAAAGGATGTGGGGGCGGGAAGGAGGGGGGGGGGGTCTTCCTAAAGTGAGATGATGTTCAAAGTCAGAAATTGCACAACATGCACCGACTGCACCACTGACTGCACCTTTCCTGGAATAATAACAATCTGTGATTTCAGGCGACATTAATAACTAATAATGTGTTGAGAAGAAATATAGTTATTTTGCTACAATGTTTCGTTCCTCAGAGTACTTTATCACTGTCAGTAGTCCTTGTATGTTAAATATGTTGCTTGGATGGAGGTTAAGTCATTTATTTTTAGCAGAACCTAGGCTTCTGGAACAACTACAGTATTGATAGTCCAGTGACGCATACCTACATTATTGCTGTCACTTCCCTTATGTCCTGTTTACTTCGTCATTAGCATGGTGGCATCAATATCTGGGTCGGCTTCCGCAATGCTACTGTTACTCTGAAACTCTGAAACCCATTTATAGGCTACCATAACGGCTGTATAGACATCTGAAAATATATGCTCTTTCTGTTGGCTGTATAGCAAAGTCAAAGAGACAGAACTCATCACAGAATTTACATCACAAATGATTAATAATTAAGGATTTATTTATCCTTATTAGTCAGTACCTGCGCTTGATGTTGGACATTATTTTATCCTCTGACCCTTGCATGCCATTATGCAGCAGCCCAATGCAAGCTTTCACCAGATGGGCGTTTCAGCACAGTGGGGGATCTCATTGCAGCGGTAATGTAGTATTTGATCTTCACTGTTGTGCAAGTAATGGTTTGCATTTGAGGATTAATTGAGGCTATGGTTAGGGGTACTGAAGCGGTTCGACTGGGAGCCGTGGTGCCAGTCTGGAGTTAAGGTCTGACAAAGATAATGTTTCTTTATCTATGTTCCAGTCGCCCTACAATGGATCCATGGTTCTTATCTCGGTTTAAATCTCAGCAAGAGTCCATATCTCAACAAAAACCTCCTTTTCGGAGTCCTGGTAAGTGAACAACAAATACTCCATTTGAGATTCAATACAATAGCTGGCCAACAAAAATAAACCCACTCTTGCACCTAAATTAAATAATTTTCCCGCTTTTTAAGTATGGGTCCCCATGGCTTTTGCCTTAATTCCGTTTTCTCTGCACAGTTTTGTCATTCCTTTCTAGCTAGGTGAATCCGGGAGGACATCCCTTGGCTGGAGAGTTGCGAGCAAAATGGAATTCCGGCAGAGGTTTCTCCCGGTGTTTATGGTTCTCTCCAACATTCCTTGACATCATTCTTAGCGTCCGAGCTCATCTGAAATGGGCAGAGCTCTTACACCGCCCGCCCCTTGACTGACGGTAGGGTGGCACAGGCGGATGGTAGGCTGTTGGTTATCACTGCCGTCGGTGTCGGCGACAAAAAAAGAGAGGTTGAAGTTCGGACGTCCCAGGATGGGTGGTGAGACCAGACGCAGCTTCAGGGTTTCAAAGGCAACCTGGCACTGTGGTGTCCAACGTTATTTGTCTCCCTTTTGCTTGAGTGCGTTCAGGGGCTCGGCGTCTTGAGAGAAGTTTGGGACAAATCTGTGGTAGCAGCCTGACATACCAAGAACCCTCTGGACCGTTTTAAGGTTAGTTGGACTGGGTACTCCTCTATAGCCTGGATTTTCTCTGAATCACCCCGTATTGCTGCTGCAGAGACCGATGTGGCCCAGGAAATTGAGGTTTGGAAGTTTTTCATGTGGACTGGAGGTCATGGAAATGCTGTTCCCCAGATTGGTGAGTCGATGATGATGTCATCCAGGTAGACCAAGCAGACACTGCCCTTCAGGTCACCCAGGGTCAACTCCATGAATCCTCGGAAATGATGGGGCAGATGAATGCTGTTTCGTGAGCCAATGTGGAGGCCCACACACTCCAGTGCGACATGCTCCACCGAGTCAACGACCTTAGCCCAGCCTCGGGCGACGAGGGCGCAACCGGGCGAGCGCCTCGCTCTCGGTACAGCCGAGCACCCTGTACGCGGTAACGCTGCTAGCACAAGAGCAGCCGAATAACGTAAACGTTACTTCAAGCAGAAGCACAGCTGGAGACTGTATAGCTTAATGCAACGCGGCAGCAATACTGCTTTGCTTGACTTTTTTCTGACTCCAGTCCTCAATTGAAAGCAAATGGAATGCGCCAAGTGCTGATTTTTCCCTAGGCCTTAAAGTGATCAGTCAATCTATTTTAACTTTCATTTATTTTGTTGTTGTTGTTGTTGTTGCAATGTGCCCAGCATCCAAAGGCTGCAACCCAAGGGGCTGTGCTGTGTTGGTGGAGACGTAAGAGTACTGGTGGATCCATGAGTTTGGAGGCCTATCCTACGCCAAAACGTGCCAGGCTGCCTCCATTCAGACGAATGAGGGGGCTGCTGTTTTTCCACGCAGAGCCAAAGTACGCGGCACAACACAGAAATAAAAAAAAGTAGGGCGTGGTGCTATTTGTGCCTTCCATCTGCGTATGTATCTATCTATCTGCCCTTTGTGTTTCGGCTACAAATGCCTTCCGTTGGGCGCTTTTCCACCCTGACAAGAAGGGAATCGCATGAAACCACATTGCACTCGCTCACCTTAAACAGCGCAAGTGGTCGAATCTGAATGTGGTGAATGCATTGGCTTTGGCTCTGTCAGTTTCAGTGTCACCCTCACCCTCGGCCACATTTCCTAAAGCCCTACCCGCTGGTGTAAAACGGGTCTTGATGCTGCACTCCGCAGCGCCACTTCCCATAATGCCAGCAACCTTATAAACCTGACAGTCTGTGTGAGACTGTGCCTTACGTATGGTAATTAGTGTCTTTGTGTGTCTTTGTGCGCATGCCTCCTTGCCTCTGTGTGTGTGTGTGTGTGTGTGTGTGTGTGTGTGTTGTCAAGTAGAGTTTTACAGGCCAGATCCTGACATAAAGCCTTTAGCAGCCTGTCATGGAGCTTTATGAGGTTAAAGCGAACAAGGCCTAATCCAAACCCAGAGAACATGAGGTAAGTGTGTAAGTGAGAGTGTGTGTGTGTGTGTGTTTGAGGGAGAATAAAAAAGAGAGAGACAGAGAGAGAGAGAGAGACTGACATCCAAATAAAGCCTGATCTAGACTGGTGGTTTGCTGACATCTTTGTCCATCTAGGCTTTCTAAAAGCAGTACAGTTCTTTTGTGTGTGTGTGTGTGTGTGCGTGTGTGTGTGTGTGTGACCACAGAGGGTACACTTTTTTTTTTTTTTTTTAGAATAAAAGATTCCACTTGAACATTTTTGCATGTGCTGTATGACGGGAGCTGGGTAAATGGAACTTCTTGTTACATTATAATAATAATTAAAAAAAGAAAAAATAATATGAAATATACTGCCTGGGAGCTAAAAAAAAAAAAAAAAAAAGTGCAGAAGGAAAGAAAAAAAAAAACAAGCAACCCTCTCACAATCTCAAATTTTCTTCTGATTGCCCCATTAGCTCATTTAAAGGTGTAATTACCAAAACTCCTAATCTTTAATCATCTTTTAATTACCATATCATGTAGTCATTATAGCAGCTCCTGAAGGGAGGAAGTTAAACTTTCTACTTCGGTGTTTAAGGGGTAATTATTCTGGCCCTGAATACTTTGCTGAGTGCAGACTTTTTTCTTAGGTGCGACGATACACATCTCCTGCACCTTCTTTCCATTAGCCAGCTCTTTGATTCCCCACCAGCGTTATCTGCTGGTAGTATTAGGCTAATCATCTCCTTCACAGTATCTTGGTAATCTGTCATATTAACGTTAAAAACGCAAAACACTTTCTTTTTTTTTTTTTTACACAAAGATGTGGGCAGCATCATTTTCAATATATACTGCACATGGAGATGCTGGAGCATATTGATTCGGCAGGGGGAACCCGTGTCGTTATCTGATTGGTTCACTTTTGGAAGCATTCATTAGCTGCTTTTAAGTTGTTATTTCAACTGTCAACGGTTTAATCTTCTCGCGCGTGGGCAGCCCTTCGCTAAGCTTACGCTGACGTTTTGAGGACATAGTCGGTGCCGTAATCTCACCAAGTTAAAAAAATAAAAAAATAAAAAAATAATGAAAAACTTTAAATGACACCCGGGGTTCCAGGGTTCAGCCAAGCAACATGGATTCTCCGCCATGAGCCGACGTCTGTGGGACAGAAAACAGCTGTCGGAGCAAATCGGCCGGCTTTCTGCGCCAGAAAACGTCCACCCTGAAACATAATTGACACACTAATTCCCCCAATTAAATTCTACACGAGTCTTACTTTAGATGCTTTTTTTTTTTTTTTTTTTTTAATGGCAGGAATTTGCTGCTTCATGGTCAATCTAAATTCCAAAATCTAAAGTATATGGACACTTGCACAGTAAGACGCAGGCATACAGATTGTTCGCACTTGGACGTTTTGGTTGTGCTTTCTTTTTTTTTTTTAAACTTTAGGAATCTAACATGGAAAGTTAGAGACAGATTGTTGAAAGAAAGCAAAAGGTGACGGGATACTCGCGCTGTATCTTCATCCATCTCTCCATGTCTGCATTGAGGGTTAAGAGTTTTGTGGTCTAAACATCCCCCCCCCCCAGAATTGAGATACTATAGAAATAAAAAGAATTCACGGCAAATTGAAGCAATGATTATGAGAACCTCGAACCGATTCCAAACGGTTTCTGGGGCTGCTTCGAAAACACATTTTGATCTTGGCGTAAAAAATATTCAGCACTAACTCTAATGGATCACGTAGGGTACATTCGTTTAATCCAAGTAAAAACCATGAGCAACATCACCCATTACTTATTTATTTATTATTTTTTTTAACTATGACAGCATCAAATCTCCTCACTCCCTCCAGGCTCACTACTGCTGCCACATTAGCATTACATTTGCATTAGATTAGTGTTGCAAAAAAAAAAAAAAAAGAGAGACGACACGTTGAATCCGCAGCTGTCCTGCCATCATCTAGAACTAATATTGATACAGCAAAGACGGCTGCTTCGACAAAAAAGAAAAAAACAAAGAGAGGGACGTTGACGGGGTGCGCTGAAAGGCACGCGGGAGGCCTGCATATGCAGTCAAGCGCGTGTCCGAGGTCTGGTGTGGCATCGGGGGCCGAATCGGGGAGAATGAAACCTTGAACTGACGCTGACATCTGAATCTGGTGAAGAGGGAGGAAGAGAGAGAGGGAGAGAGAGAGAGAGAGAGGTCGGAAGAGCTAGTCCAGAAGGTAAAAGAGGCTGACGACAAGCATGAAGGGGAACCAACGCTTACTATTAGCATTTAATGGGTGGGAATGTTTGGGAACTGTGTCTGCAGCAATTGTAAAGTTTTGTTTTGAATATGGCGCAAAGTGTAACAGTAAAGGTTGCACAAACATATCCCATATATCGACTATCAACCATCCTTAAACCACAACTTAACTCAGCATCACACGTTCGAATGGTTCCACAGCTTTGGTGGAACGTAGGAACGTAGGGTTTCAAATGGTGACTCTTTTGGTGAGACAAACCAAGTGCGCTATGAAAAAAAGGCCCTCATTAACTCACTACATTTGATCTAGCTGACGGGGCCCAGTACGAACTGTAACCAGAGTCCAGAGCTAAAAATAACAAAACAAGAAAACTTCTCCGACCCTCCTTCCAGCTCAAAAGTTTTACATTTTCCTGTTATCTCAAGAGCTTTGACACGATGATGTGATGACTGAGGCAAGAGGCACTGCTGACTTCATCACATCACTGACAGAACGTACAGAATATTCTACCGCTCTCAACGAATCCCGCCCCCCCCCCCCCCCCCCCCGATAACTGACCTACTGCACACACGAATGTTTAACAACCGCTACTCTCAGCAGTGGGTGACAGATAAAATGCTGTCTCAGAGTTCACATGATGCATATTTTAGGGTTATTGCATATATTTAGAAACTGAGTACAGTCAGCTGATAATCAGCCCGATAAGCCACCGTCAGTAATGAATACGCCCATTATTAAACCATTAATCAAATTAATAACTAACAGTCAGACAGTTAACCTAGTGTTGCTGTAGTGGTGACAAAATGTAAAAAAAACAAACACACATATTAGCAGTTTGAATTAAACTAAAGCTCCCTGCGCCAAACTCCCTTTGAGAAATATAACATATTAAAAATGACTTAAGTGTCCGTAAAAACTCATCACTCTAGAAATACAAGATGAAGTGCTGCACATTTCGACAGTCTTCTCGTCAATTCGGCGTCAATATAATCCGTAAAGATGAACTGTACAAACTTCACATTTAAAATTTTGTCGCCGCGACTCGCTGCCAGCCCGCGCTATTTTAGGGACTGTGGGAATGAGAAGGGAAATGTTTCAAAAAAGAAGATTTCTCACTAAAGTAAGTGTTGGTTGGTGATCACATACACCCCGAATGAACACTGACTCATGAAACTGTTAATTCACCGTCTATCACGCATGTGTGTGTGTGAGAGAGAGAGACGGTGTTTGAGTTTTTTTTGGCCACTACCAAAGTAACTGCCCGGTTTGCTGCCTCCTGTTTGGTGCTCTGGAGAGGGCGCACCCATTTGTTGTTGACAACGTTCACTTCCATTAACTTGCGCTGTCTGCATGAGCCGAGGCCAAGGCCGGTGGATTTTTTTCCGGAACGTCGAGACGAGAAAAAGACTGACTTACGACGCCTCAGACTCAGGTTTAAGACCACCTTACATCAGACGATCTAGGTGACGTGAGTCGCTTGGTGTAAGTTGCCCAAATTGTATAAACATGCCTTCAAATGTAGTCAGTTTAAGCATTTAGAATACCACAAGTGAACTACCTATATACTCTTCTGGAACTACAAATCAGGGAGACAAATTCACCCACAGCTGGAGCTCTTCAGCCATCGCACCTGATGTCAATCCCGGCTCATCAGGAAAGGGCAGCCTCAGTCCCGAGAGGTGGGTCAGGGAGCACATCTGCGTGAATGTCAATAAGGTCATCTCGCCCGTAATTAAATAAAATTAAATTGTCACCTGGATCAGCTTCATTTCAATCACGGTAGGACAACAATAACATAAGGTGACAAACAACAACGCAGTGGCTACTGCTGTGTCAAGTGCCTCAGGTAGAAACCAAGCCACCCTGTTTATGATCAGTCACTGCAGCAGCCGGACTCATGAGGACCGCCTATTACAAGAAAAGGTTGTTGTTCGGTTTTATTACACAAAATGCATAACACGCGGAAGGCATTGCGAGTATTGACCTGTTTGCAATTAGAATTTCACATATACGCGTTCTTGAAATCTCAATTGTGTCCCGTAAATGCAGTAAAAGGAACAGGTTTTGTCGTGGAAAAGTGGAATGTAATAAAATAATGCAGTACTTTTTTCTAAAGATTACAAGGTGCAAAAACATAATTGTGATTCCAATCTTTCTATTGATCGGGACATGGAATGTCTTACTTTTTGTTTCTTTTCATCTTCTTTTTGTCTCCACGTACCCAAGGTTGCCAGACGCAGCAACCCGGGGTGCTGCGAAGCACTGCAATGGCAGACAAAGCAGCAGTAGCGTCAGGAAGTAGTGTAACGTTGCATCGCTCCATGGTGGTTGTTGTGTAGGAAAGGTGTGCGACTTAAGACGCCGGGGACTGCGGGCTCACGTTCCCGTCTCCTGCCGGCAATCGGCCTGGTCGGTTTGGCTGGAGTTTCAGAGCCTCCGTAGAGTACGACTTAGGTGAACTTCCGAGTCCAAAATGAAAATGAGAGTATTGTAAGAGTTCGGGTAGTAAATTCCACATTCCATGTGTCAGTGATTATCCGGAGTTGAACTTTGTAAACTGGCTTCGTGGACTTGGCCGAGCCGCCACTGTTGTGCCAAAGTGCAAAGACAAACGTAGGAGGATGAGGGCGGAGGAAAGTCCGTCACAGTTCCAAAAAGTCAGAAGAAAAGCACAAGAATGAGGAAACCAAAAAAGGGAGGGGGGGCGGACTGAAGCGCTGCTGAGGTGACTGAATATAAGCGGTATTGATATGATGGACAGCCACCTCCGTCCTTTACTGTAATCAGTCATTCAGCCCCTGACAGAGTGGAATCGGGGGGGGGGGGTAAGAGAGATAGATGGAGGAGACTGGAGAAACAAAGACCAGTCAGCAATTAAAAAAAAAAAAAAGAAGCATGGAGACAGACAAGCGTTTGAGATGCTGATGTAGAGAGGGGGGTAATGCGTACGAGCCAGGTACATAAAGAGAAAGAGGGACTGTTAAGGGGGGGGGGGGGGGTGAAAGAGATTAAACACCCCAGTCTGTGCTTCATTTTGTGTTTGTGTCTTTATCTCATCTTTGCGAAGACGCGCTAACCGCTAACGCGCCGGTCGACCGGGAAAATGCCAGCGCTAGACGGTCTCAAGAGCTGGACTGACGTTTTTTTTGTACCATTGACTCTTGACTCACGTCTGCAAACCATTCTTCTTTTGCAAAGCGGTTTATGCCCCGACAGAGGAGGGTTGGCGCAACAAAGCTAATAAGCGATGAGAGCTACTTTTGGACTCTCCGTTCCCTCAAAGGTCAGCACTGTCAAGACTGCTGTTGGTCAATGGAGAAAAGGTACGTGTCAAAGTTCGCAAAAGTGAAACTCGATGGAAGCGATTCTCATGGATTTACGATACCCCCCCCCCCAAAAGCATGCCAGCAGCATGGGCAGGACCACCGCAGATTCACTGAAATCAAGGTGGGTAAGTTCACCAACGCTAACCAGGTTTTTAAACATTATTCATCATGTTAGCTTAGCATGTAGACTGGAAACAGGGAGCTAGCTAGCTTGAGCTAGCACTAATTAACACATTTTTACTTCGTTGGCATGATGAACTTGTGGTTTTAGAGGGTTTAGGTTTGTAGCGTAACTCCTTGATGAACGACATGTTATGGTCATTGTGACTTACAGTGTTTCCCATTGAAGTCTAATGAAATTACGTCAAAATGCAAGGGGATAGCAATAACCGAAGTATCAAATTTCCAAGGTCAAGTTCAACATCCGATCCAAAACTGGTCAGATCGGATTTCACTGCAGTGTTTGCTGGACTAGAGTGAGCACCGGTGTATGTAGACCTTCTGCAGGCCTCCTTTTAGCACACGACAAAATGGAAAGGAGATTATTTCACGCACAACGTCTGAATAGGAAGTAAGGGTGATGCAGCCTTTATCCAGTCCCCAGAGTTCTCAGAACCAAAGGTCAAGCACCAACCATTCTACCCCAACTTCTACTTTCAGAGCGATCACCCCTGCAGTACCCCCAACACCTCCTCAGGCCCCGACCTTGTCAGGGCCTACCTTATGTCTGGATCCCTGGACCAATTTCTCGGGGGTTCCCCGCCTTCAGGCACCAACTCTCTGATGGCATTTCAGTGCCAGCAATACAAAAAGAACTTCAACTGGCAACTCAATCTTCGAGACTAAATCCTGATCTTCAATACTGTATTGTACCTGCATAACTTGTGTCACTCGTATTCCATCCATAATTTAAACACGGTTGGTTTTTGTGTTGGTTTTTTTAATTTTAAACGGTGACTGAAAACATGTTCTTTTCTGTTCTTGTCGAGCAGCTGAGAACTCAATTTAACAACTACTTCTAAATTCATTGTTTGACACACATGGCACTGTATGCAACAAATTCATCAAACCTCAAGGGAAGAATGTGACAAAGAGATGCTATACAGTCGGACTTTTGAGTCAGAAATAACCTGGGATTCAAGAGATACGGGTAACGGGTAAATCTGGCAGATGATAAAAGACTTGTTTTGATTTGCCAGCCACTGCATAATGAAAGAGGGATCTTTGGATGGATGCATTCATCAGCATTCATTTGGACTGATGCTCCTGCCGATCAGGCCTCACTTTTCCTCACCATCTTTTCACTAGGCCACTTCAGCATGACGGGTGGGGGGGGGGCTGGGGGAGCTGGGGCTCTACCTCCTGTGTGACAGTTCTAACCATCTGTACCATCAACGCCTCCGAGTCTAAGGCTGCAGTCAGGCCAAATCCGGCGTTTGCGGCGATGTGCAACGGTGTAAGGGGGCTCCTGGAGCTCGCACTCGTCGGGTTGCGTTTCTCCAAAAGTTGAATCCGTCTCTTTCCACTTCAGAGCCACTACTGTTAACGCTTACAAGCTGTTCAGTTCATTCAGTTTTTGATGGTTAAGGGTTTTGTTATTAAACGTAAGGTTACCTAGTTCCTATAGTCTAATCATAAAGTCAGCGGGGGTTATTGTAGCTCAGTGTCTATATATATATATATATATATATATACATTCACATGCATCAGATTTAGTCACTTACCGTGCATCTAGTGCATTACAAATATGAATATGAAATGAAGCTCAACAGTGCATGGTTGGAAAACTTGTGTTGTTGTGCTGTCGAAGGCTTTAATCGTTTATGTCTGTAAACCACTGTGTGCGCAGAGTTTACTGAGACCAGACCCTTTTTTTTTTTTCGACAGACAAGGACATTAGATTAGACACACACACACACACAAAAAACGTCTGATACAACATCAGCCGCAGAATGGAGGCATTATTCATTTCCACTTTGTGCGTGCCCCATGATATAGATGTAGACTCACACACACACACATAAATACATAATAACGCTGCTTTGAGCGAGGTCGTCCAACCAACACACACACACACGCACACACACATCATAAAATGCATCGAGAATCAGGTCTATTATCTTTGGTGGAGCTTAAGATATTGGAGCTGTGGGCGAGGAGAGACTTTGCTGCTGGCACCGCTCAAAGCCCACTCCTTGTTGCTTTGTTTGTTTTCATGAATTTTAATCGAAGCATCTGTAAACAAAAAGCCAATCGCCCCGCATTAGGTTTGGCCCCCGTTCCCCCGTGTTTCAGACTGATGCGTCTGCACTTTTCCCCCCCTCTTGTCTGTTGAGAAAAAATAAAAATAAAATATTTTTAAAAAAAAGCAGCACAGCCGACCTTGAGTGAGAACTTTTTTCAATGACGGTGACAGTGACGAGGGCCTGGTCCCGTGGAGTAATCTCGCTGATCGTGTTTGGTAACCTGGGTTAGGGTTAGGTCCCCAAAGCCCTCTTAGAAGTTCATATCTTATATCTTCATACAAGTTGCTAGTTTTACACAAACTTCCTGCAGGTATGAAGTTCACTGTTTAGGTTCATTGTACAGTTAATTGTTCTGTGCTGTTATTGGTTGTTATTCAATGAATTTGATGAAATATACATAAAGATATTTCAACTGTAGTAGGCTACCCCCCTCCCCCTTTTTTTATGTGGGTGGGGGTCGTCACTGGTAAAATAGGGGTCCCTTAAGAAAAAGGTCGGGAACCGCTGATATGGATTACGCCCTTGGCTAAGCTCAGGCAACAGCAACCACTTATTTAAGCATTCTGTTCTGATGGCGAAGGAGGATTCCTGACAGGATCTCTCAGGATCAATCAAAGCGACTGACCCCGAAGGTGCGGTCACACCTTGATGCGAAAGGGACAAGCCTCATGCCTGACCGCGGCGCACACAAGCACCCGGTCATCCGCCACCGAACTGTCGCACAAAAAAAAAAAAATCCAATCAAAGCCGACGAATGATGTGAAAAGTGAGCTGAAACGGAGCTTTCAGGAGTGACGTGGCGGAGGTTGACTGCCGTCTAAACGCGTCTTTTTTAAGCGTGAATTTGACTTTTGCTGCAAAGAGCGCGTCTTCTGGCTTCCAATGCGACTCGTCAATAGTTTGTGGTATGCATTTAGAGAGAAAAAAAAAAAGTACGAATTGACTGAATTGAGCTGTTCCATTCTACCACAATAAAGGAGGAGAAGTGAAGAATGCACACTGTCCTCGCGCCTCTTAATGACGCGTGGCTTTAAGGGAGGCGGCAGAAATTGGAAAATGCTCGTCTTTGTTAGAGACGGACTCAAAGTTGTAGGTGCCGCATTCCAACTGTTGTCTGGTGAAAAAAAGATTTGTGTTGTGTTGTGTTTTTTTTTTTTTCTTGAACATCATACCG
The DNA here is from genome assembly GCF_043641665.1 of Enoplosus armatus. Lineage (NCBI taxonomy): Eukaryota > Metazoa > Chordata > Actinopteri > Centrarchiformes > Enoplosidae > Enoplosus > Enoplosus armatus. The sequence goes on along the minus strand of NC_092181.1, from coordinate 9,632,790 downwards.
ACGGCAGATGGTTTTTCTTTCCCGACCTTCACGAACAAAGGGGTTAAGAAACACGTGTTTGAAACTGAAAGGAAAGATTGACTTGAGTAAACATGAGTAATTTGGATTCGCTCGTAATAATCCGTCACGCTCAAATTGAATTCAGCCTCGGAAGCCGACATTGTTCCATCCGTTTTTTGGGGGGGGGTTTTTGCAACATTATATAAAACAAATGATTGTCATAAACCAACATGGCTGAGCTTTGCTGCTGCTGAGGAGGAATGTATCTGTTGTTATCTGTTAAATGTGGCGGCGGTCTCCCTCCATGAGTTCAGAATCATGCAGCCGTCCCCCTGTGGTCTCTCATGGAAGGGGTCGTAGAGGTGCTTGAAATGACGCTCCGGCTCGGCTCAGCCTAGTTTCACGGGCGTCCACGTTGAAATGGCGCCTAGTTACAAAAATTCAGAGGTGCACGACCACGTGGAGCCTTCGGCGAGGCACGATGGCGCCATTTTGGTGGACCCTTGCGCCAGGGACGCTACAGCGACCATAAATCCGGCTTTAGGGTCCTACACACTGAACCCGGGGGGACCCCAAACCCGCTCTACCCCAATAAGGTGTTTAAAATCAAAATGAACTACTGTATAAACACACTAGAATAAAAAAGGGAGAGGAAGTGCTGGGATTTGAAGTGTAATTTTGTCCACGTGAGATGAATGTGGTTTTTGGAGGACTTATTTACTGGAACCAAGGGCACGCGGACGAATACGAATAAAGCTAAAGTAAGGGGGTCGTCGCGACAAAGGACCAGTGGTGAAACATGGCGTGACCAAGAGCAGCTAGAGGAGGACGCCGGCGAACTGATATGGCGGATATTAATCAGATAAGTGACGCACGGTACAGCGAGACTGTATGTAAGGGGACATCTTTTTTTTTTTTTTTACTTTCTGTGGTTTGGTCCTTCCAGTCCTCTTAATTAAAAGCTGCACAATATGACGATGTGTGGTTTTCTGGACCACATCTTCAGCTTCCAGCCTCAGCAGCAGGCAGTTCATTTTGTCTAGCAGACCCCGACACGACTCCAAATGAGCCAAATAGCCATAACAACTTTAACAGGTGATAATACGCAGCCTAAATGTTGTTGTTTGTTTGGTTTTTTTTTTGCAGTTGCTCTGCTGCTCACAAGTGCCCATCACTTAATGCAGCTTTAAGCAGTGTAGAGACGCCAGTTTATATACAGCACCTATTTCCTATGTTGGGTTCTATTCTGTTATTTGAAGGTCGTTGCTCGTGGTGAACCCATGTCAAAAAAAAGAAAAAAGTACCATGTAGTTCCTTCTACGATGGGCTGACGGAGCCTGAGAGCTCGCTACAAGGGGGCCGGAGGAACCTTAAGATTCTTTGGGGAGACGGGGCCCTGCTCCGATGACAACTGGCAGAATGATACCGACAGCGTCGATGATGAATTGGGAAGTGTTGTGGGCGGAAGTGTTTGGGCTCCTTTGGCGAGGTTCCGAATGATCTCTCTCTCTCTTGTAAGACTTCGTGACGTCGTCACTTTCAGCAGGATGGGACTCTTTGCACATGCAGTACCCCATCTTCCTCTACTGTCTGGCAATCCCTGTGGATACCGTAGCTTTCCAGGTTTTCAACCACATCCACCATACAGAGCACTCCCAATAAAAAGAGGGGGGGCAGTCAGTTTACGCTTGGATTTCCGTTCCGTTTGTAAAATCTGTCAGAAAACATGTCGCTTTTGGACGACAGGAGGTGTCTTATTTGACTTGCGGAGAGAACTGGTCACTGCTGAAATGAAACAAGAACCACCACAACGTGTTTGGTTCGGAGAACTAACCTTCGGCTAAAGCGGAAATGGGCAACTGGCTTCTCATTTACAGTCACGGGCTGTTGACCGGAAGCTCACAATTATTCGCGTTTGTGACTGTAAGAGAAATGATTGGCCTCCAAGAGAAAGTTCTCATGCGTGTCTCCAAGTTCTTCAGCTGTGTATTAATCTCCAAACGTTACATTTCCCTTACTTTTAAGGCTTGTTTTTAAAAGGTCCCACATTGTAGAAAGTGAGATGTCCATGTTGTTTGATTACAAAGCCTGTATTTCAGACACTGTGCCTTTTTAAAACGAGCCGTCAGGACTTCCGTAAGGTTGTGATGTCACAACTATACCGTCACCGCCCAGCAGGTCATCTGCTCCAATCACAGCACCACCCACCAAGTACAGGGACGCTCATCCACCCGCTCAAGTCTGTCTGAGTTATTGGAGCGCTCTGCTCAGGAAAAGTGTTTGGAGGTTGTTCAGTTCGTCTAAAACGGCTTGTTTCAGACAGAGGGGGGAACTGGGGGGGGGGGACTGCATGAAGGGCCAGGAGAAGATAGATAAGGACTGTACTGAACTGTGTATCATGCAAAGCTTCTCTAATGGAGTCCCAGAATAAAAACATAGAGCTGGAAATGAGCATAACATGGGACCTTTAAGTGAAGTAATTCCTTTAGAGACCAGCGGATATTAGTAATGACTTCACAGTGCAGTTATATAAAGTGGAACCAATGGGGGGAAAAACTTGTGTTTTTCTTAGATTGATCTAAAAATGGGTCACATATATACTGTATACTTATATATATATATATATATATATATATATAGTTTAAATAGAAGGCCAGTCTCACTTTCACTGCTGAGGACACTTTGAGGAATTCTTTAGAGGCCAAGAACACACTTAAGATGAAACCGTATCCGTTCCAACATATTTCCTGGAGTTGTCTAAACCTACCGTTTGACGAAATCTGGGAAGCAGCAGTGCATTTTGTGCGAGCGAAATGACAAAGTGAATGTCAGCTCGACATGAACGTAATCTCCAGGAAGTGAATCAGATGTGTTCTTTGAAGGCAGGCAGATATATGGGGGGGGGGGGGGGGGGCAGTGGGGTGGGCAGCAGTCTCTCTGTTCTGGTACCTCCCTTAATGTGAAATAATGATCACTGCTTAAACGGCTCCTGCCAAAAGCGCAGTTTCTTTTTTTTTTTTTTTTTTTTACCTGTAGCTTCACCTGCTTCATCTACAAAGTGCCCCCCCCGACACTCCATGTTTGATCACTTCCCGATGAAAAACCCTAATCTTTTATACTTCCTTTTTCACACCGCGCCAGGGCCTGTACATTAGATTAAGACTTCGGCTGTGATCAAATATGCTTTGATTAATAATAATAATAATAACAAAAAAATAGATACTGTAAAAACTGTAAATACGGAGTGGCTTGTGTGTGTGTGTGTGTGTTTGTGTGTGTGTGTGTGTGTGTGTGTGTGTGTGCGCGCGCGCCGCCACACCGAGAAGCAGCGGGCGCACATTTCACACTGAGAGGTAAATATTCGCTCAGAGATAACATCGTGAGCACCTTTCCCTCTCTTTCTTTTGCCTCTTTTCTCCCCTCGCTCGCCCCCCGCTCTTTCTTCTCTCTGGGTAAATATATATGTATATATCAATCTCTCTCTCTCTCTCTCTCTCTTTCCGGGTTGTAGGTATACTTCACTGTCTACACAACTCCAGCGCTTATCTACACAGAGCAGGCTGCGCAGTCAGGAGTGTGTGTGTGTGTGTGTTAGCTAGATATAGCGGCGGGAGCAGTGGATTGTGGACAGTGGACACAAGGCTTTTTCTTTCTTTTTTTTCTTCAACAAGATGGATTCATCTATTACACACACTTTAAACGGTGCAGAGAATGTATATTGTGGGTGCTTACGCCTCACAGAGGGGACTGGTGGTGGAGTGGTGGTGGTGGGGGGGATTAGGGGAGGGCTGGTCGGTTAAGACGAGTGGCACGCAGTGAGAGTTGAGTGGCTTGTCTTATAAAAAAAAAAATAAATAAATTTAAAAAAGCACTGGCGCTAAACAGATTTTTATCAGGTAGAATTCTACTCTGACCAGGGTGCCACAACTTAAAGGGGAAGTCCGACGAAACAGAATAAAGAAAGGGGGGGGGGGGGCTTTAGGAACTTCATGTAGTCTCTTGGCTATATATATATATATATATATATATATATACACAAAGCATTCTAACAGCCCTAATATGCTGTGTGATGGGGTCAGGCTTGCCACTGTGCTGGATCACGGTCACCTCCAATAAGATAAATAAAAGTCACATGTCACGCAAACATTTTAGTTTTGAGTGCAGTTGCTTTTAACTATCACCAAAAAAAAAATGCATGGGGGAAAAAAAAAACTCTTGAAGTGCTTTTCATCTCTTTCATGTCATGAGAAGTGTTGAGTGTGTTATGTAAATTGAGGCGTTAAATATGTATATATATATATATATACAGTTCCCTGTATATATTGAGAACCATGTAAGGGTGAAGACTGGGCTTTTTCCTGTGTGTGTGTGTGTGTGTGTAGCATGAACTTGTAAGACAACCTCATAACTGGACGTAAAGGATGCATGGGGGGGGGGGGGGGGGGGGGGGGGGCAAGGAGTCTTTTGCTTGATTGCGGTATTTTGACTTACATGAGCTTTTAAGCTTCGGTTGCGCCGATTTTAGGGACGTGATGCATTTGTGGATACTAGCGAGCCGTTCCCGTTGCAGAGCTCAAAGGAGAGTTAAATACAATCTGGGATTTTGCAGATTCATGAAGTATCAGTGTTCTGTTTGGAAAAGTTTCCTCTTCTCCGCGTGAAATAAAACTTCTGATTTGTAAACGCAACGTAAATGTGATGCGCTGAGACACCCCGCAGCCTTTGAGCGCGGCATTTAAGAGGAAAACACCGGCGTGACGGGCCTCAAGTCCCCATCCAGGTTTTCCCTGTCGCCGTTATTCAAATGGCCTTAAGCTATGAAGACACGCAAAACCCTCCCAGCTCCCAGGGCCGCTGCTCTGACCTCTGACCTCCCTGTGTTTCTCTGGGTGAAGCTACTGCGTGATTTGTTATCGTTATATCTGAGCATGCATTGGGGTCACCAGATTTATCGCTGGGCTAACGCACAGGAACAGCCAACCGGCACGAGCTGCACGTCGCTGGGACCGAGAAATCCTGTTTGCCGCGATGGTGGTGATGGTGGTGATGATGATGATGGCTTATTTCGAGGCGCGTTCCCAACCCCTTTGCTCGTCACGGGAAAACTTTTGCAGCCAGCGGAGGGAGCTTGGCGAGTCACAGAGGTCGCAATAAGCTATTTAAGAAGCCATTTATATTTCATTTCAATCAGAGCAAATCCACTCTAATTAAAACATTTCATTGTAAACTACTCAACCTTTACAGGCGACTTCCCGTTCCCAATAATCAGGTGAAGCCATTAATGAGCGACCGCTAGCGCTTAATTTCTCTCCCCACTAAGTCCACTCTCTCTTTTGCATTTTTATTTCCTTCAGCGCGAACGGAGCAATAAAACGATAAGAGAAGTTGCCGGGAGAGAAAACCTTTAACACTTGGAGTAATTACTTCTCTTTGTGTCTTTCTTTTTAAATTAATTTTAATTACGGGCGTCGGCGCCGCCTGTAAATGTCCACTTTCTGCTAATCTAAAGTAATGTGACTGCTAATGAAGAGGGAATTGAATGTGCGGAGCCGAGTGGACTTTTTGGCTTTGAGACACTGCCCCACCCCCACCCCCACCCCACACACACACACACACACACCCCGCCGGCTCACTTACACAGTGGTCAAGGATACGTGGGCAGGTGAGCGTGCACACACACACACACACACAAACACGAGCACGTGTGAGACTACATTTTAGCGTCTCGCACCCAAACGCGCACTTTTGTGTGATTAGTGTTGATCGGTTCATGCGGTCAGACAGTTGGCCTAGTGTTAATAATGAACACGGCAGTAAATCCTCTCATACAGCAACATTTGGCTTTGGTCAACTGGAGCATCTGATTTAATTAAAAAAAAAACTAAAAAAAACATACGTACGCGCAAAGGCTGGATGTAAATTTTGTTCAGCTGTAATGAAAAACCTCATCACTAAGATCCTAGAAATGCTCAGAAGGGATTTTTTTTTTAATTGCTTGAATAAAGTGTCCCCCCCCTTTTATTTCCCTTTAGGTATCTTTAAGGGTTGGTCAGGTCTTCCCTGCAGAAGGACACTGGAGAAAGAGATGGACCCTACGAGCATGTTAAAACAAAGTTTGCAGAGACCGGTTATATATGTATATCGTGTGTTCAAGACGGCTGCTCCGCCGGAATCCTCTGCCTTTACGGAAACGTGGCTGGCCCCCCATCCGGTAGTGGGCCGGGCCATTCGGCCAGCGGAATCCCTTTCGGTTCACTTCTGTCTTCCGATTAGTCATCCGCGGTGCGGCCTACGTTCCCCCCTGACCCCGCAGGCCACGTGGCCACCGGTGCGTCTGGGGCTGTGCTGCCAAGCTAGCCGCGGAGCCCTCACCGGGGGCCCCCCCACCAGGGTTACTCTGCAAATCGGGTCACGCTGCCATCTTTCTCTTGCCGAAATACAAAAACAACAGCCGAAACAGGAAGTTGCGAGTTCAGAGAGAGAGAGGGAGAGGTCACGAGCCGGACTGACCAATCAGAGGCCACTGTTCGGGACACATCGATGCGTTTACGGGCTCGGATTTGATTTGATCAACTTTATTTAAATAGAATATAGCCTTTATAGCTTGTTCCGATGCCTAGGGTGGTGGGGGTGGACAAATTCTGCTTAGGGCCCTGGAATTTCTTGGGCTGGCCCTGTTTTTTTTTTCTCTGTCTTCTAAAAAAAAATATATATATATATTCGTTTTAAGCCTCAAGGTCTTACACACATCAAATCTATATCCATAAGGCATATTGAAATCGTGCATTGTGGAAAAAAAAAAAAAGAAGAAGAATTTGCAGTTGAAGTTATGAGTGGGCAACATATTTTACATTGTCCATATTCATCCTGAGAACTCGCCTTGGCCGTGCTCCAGCCTCCAGCCTGACCTTTTCGTTTGCGGCCGCTTAAAGAGCGGAGTCTAACCTTACTAACGTGGCTCCGTCGCCATAGCAACTCATTTCCAGCGCATACGCGATTGACCCATTGCAAAACACTTTCACAACACGCCAATTTCCTTACATAAGGAAACCGCTTAGCGCCACGGGCAATACCTGAACTGAGAAGACACATACCCTTGAGTGAAATGTTAAGTGGGGGGGGGGAACAAAGGAGGACGAGCAGGTTTTTGCACAGCTGGCCACGCGTCTGCATGCTCGTCGCTCGAAATAAAGACTTTAGAGCGACAGGAACGGCACATGGTAATGTGCATTCGCTGAGATGTAGGGACTTTCACAGGGTTTCAAACTGGACGCGGGCCGACGTCCGGGTCAGCTCCATCTCCACCTCCGACGTGACGGAGGCCCTTCCCGACCGCAGCAAGCCGATACGTTCTTTTACGTTCCATCAGCAACAGCCTGTAAAGAAACCTGCCTCAGCCTGACTTACCGAGCCGCTGACCCACTTTGAACTACTTCACAGGGAGAGTTCTAGTGTCCACACCCTGACAAGACCGTCCGACATCCTGGGAAAAATGCTCATATTTTATATAAGATACTTAATTTTTGTAGGGTTCAAGAATGACTCCTCGTTTCAAAAAGCTCGTGAATAGTGCGAACGCCGCTACTGTAAATGTGAGGCATTCATTTGCAAAAGAAACGTGCGCAACGGGCCTTCTTCATATCAAGGTGGCGATGGCGACCCATGTATAACCCCCCCACAAGTCGCTTTTATATACGCTGAAGAATGAAATCAAACATTTCGTCTTTGAATCACTACAAATGTTGGTTTGATGCTGTTTTGTTGAGCGGAAACCGCAAACTGCTTTGTAGCACGTCTTAGGTGGCCCTCGGGGTCAGTTGCGGCCTGAGCGTTGGTGCACTTGGCCGAGCCGTTATGGGCTACCTGGGCTAGTGATTGGGCAGTTGAAGCGCTAGCGGGTAGTTGCACCAGTAACACGTGCTCATAGCATAGCAACGGTGGAGTTGAGGATATTTGTGGCTGAAACCGCAAAGGCGTCACTGAATTTCACTTGAATTTGAAAAAAAAAAAAAAACATGCACCATTTTGTTTCAGGGTGAGCTATGATTGGCTGGCTGCATCCCTGCAATGCAACACACTAGGGCAAAAAAAAAAATTTAAAAATAGGTCATGTCTCCGCTTTCTAGAGCCCGAGCTGCATTGCAAGGCTTTGAATTTCCAGCTTCAAATGTCAGCGCGGATGAGTCCGTCAACTTTCACTTTCTCCAGTGTGCCCCAAGGGGGGGGGCAGGGGTGCACCAGCGCTCCCGATGCCTCGGTAGAGCTCGTAATGGCGCGACTCCAGAGTGAATAACAGAGGCACCTCACACTTTACGCATTACGCCAGAGCGCCCATCGATGCGCTGCAGCAACCTGAAATCACAGATAAAGCGCGCGTCTTCCGATTACGATGAAATACCGGCGTGAACAAATCTGTCGCTATTTTTCGAGAGCAAGACGTGAGAACGCTCGACATTCTGGATGACGGAGCGGCCAGAGATTGCTGATTAGGACAAGTCGGGTGAACCAAAACCGCGTATCCCAGGGTGCCTCCTGCTTCCTGTCAGATTTCCTTGAACAGTGAAGCCGCTTTGAAGCGGACAAAGCCACCAGCAGCAATTGAGGACGGAAGAGTGCTCTCAGAGTTGGTTGCAGAGCTCAACTATTAGAGCTTGGGGCGTTATTATACTGTGTCTTCAGCACCTGTTGATTGGGTCTGATTGTTCGGCCTTTTGAAATTGCCAGATATTCCAGGTATTTGACACTGATTTAACAATGAAATACGTTCTGCTTGACTTCACGTCACCAGCACAGAACGGCGAACAGGATGTTTTAAAAAGTGGATGAAATCTGCAGAAGGGCTTCGGCCGGATGTATTGTTGTATGAAGAAAAAGAAAGTGTAAAAGTGTGGCCCACAGCAGCAGGGTTTCAACATGTATGTTCGGTGCTGCGGAACAACTGAACAAAATAAGGGGGGGGGGGGGGGGGAGTCGCACCAAGCGCGCCGAAATATGCTAAAAGAAATGCCACAGCGACCCCAAACACCCCCTGATTCACAAGGCTCCACTTCCACCTCCATTTTCAACACCTGGAGATGCTGCAGCCAGCCGCTGCTCAGATTGCTATCTGCCCCACACACACACACACACTCACACACACACACACACACACACACAGTCTTACAGTAACAACACGCTCATACCTCCTCGGTGGTTTCATCTCGTTGCCAGTCCTCCCAACAATCCGCCATTTTGTGAGATCTCAGGAAGGGGTACAGGAAGAAAAAAAAACATCCTAAAATGTCCGCCGTGACAAAAAAATGAAAACTCAAAAAACTTACTCCGCAGTTTTTAAACGTGTGAGAAAAAAGAAAAATCAAACAGTTGGCTTATGTTTCCATTAACATTTCTTCTTTCGTTTTTTTGTTCATCCACAGTTTACCTCAATTATTTTCTGTCTCGAGGATTTGTGTCGCGATTTTTATCAGTTTTCCTTGGCGACTTGATGAGCTTTGTGAAAACTCATCCCTCGGGTAGCGCGGCTGTGGGCCCATAATAATGTCATCTCTCTCTCTCCCTCTCTCTCTCTCTCTCTCCCTCTCTCCGTCTTTTCAGAGATTTGTGTGTGTGATAGAGGCCTCAGTGAGAGACCAAGCGCAAACCTTTACTGCATTGGCTCACACTTAATCCCCTCACCCTGGGGTGACTGGCACACACACACACACACACACACCGCTTCTACACTCCCTCCCTCTACAAGCATCCCTCCCCCCCGCTGTTCCTCACACACACACACACACACACACATTTTGTAGACTCATCCAACATTAGTGTGCATGTTTTGGAGATAACTTTCAAAACACACTCACATTTACATTTGCTCTATGATATATATATATATATGTATGTGTGTAACAAAAGGGTAGAGTTCAATCTTAATGTGATCTGATTGTTGCTGTCTGCCGCAACGCCTGGGTCAGAATTTTGTTGTTGTTGTTGCTTTTTGGCCACTCTTTGTCATCTGCTGTTAAAATAAACTAAACTGCTGTCAATTCTAAAATGAAAAAAAAAAATATATTTTTTTTTGGTTTGGTTGAAATAAACAAATAATAAATAACATCATCAACAACAACAATGGCTATGACTAAAAACTGAATGGAATAACACGTTTGGAAGTGGGAGCAGATCAGAAATCTGGGAGGCTTCTTACTTAAAAAAAAAAACTAAAAACAAAAAAAACAGTTTTACATACTTATAAAACAGGGTTGATTGTAAGAAGAAAAGACCTGCCCCTGATAATAGTTTGTCTCAAATAAAGGCCTCCCTTCATTTGAGGTCAATGAGGGGTCATGCCCACTACTTTATGAATTTACGGCGCATCTGAATCCTGTACTTGCAAACTCAAAACAAGTGCACATGACTATCAGATGCAGGCCAAACCAAACGCGCACCCAGGAAGGTCGGCTGAGATTTGGGGCTGGGTGGTTCGGGTGGGGGGGGGGGGGGGGGGGGCATATGCAGAGCCCGTAGTCCATGGCGGGGCCCCGTAATACCACTACCCTTCTCTATACCCACATTGCGCCCCAAAATCCCTTCTTAACTCGCTCATTCACCATACGCCCAATATACATATATATATATATACACTCTGTAGTCTCTCTACAGTGAGCAGGAAACACAGCACCACATGCTATGCTATTGTTGCTAATTGTTGCTTCTTCTTTTTTTTTTTTTTAATGTTTTTTTTTCATCTGATTTTCTCATCTAATATTGATTGTGTTACGTTTTGTTGTTTTTGGAGCACGTTCAGTTCATCCCCATGCCGAAGCTCAAACCCGCGAGCTTCATCCAACTTGGACTTAATCACCGGCTCAAGGCTGAAACTTGGATTGAGTGAGTGTAAACACAGCCAGTAAACGTTGCTGGGAGAGATTGAGTCCGCGATAACACGGTGGATTTTTTTTGTTTTGTTACTGTAATCTGATTACTGTCTATATACAAGCACTATGACAGTCACAGATTAATAATACAGATTGCTGTAACCAGGTTGCATATTATGTGTTTCTAACCAATAAACACCTTTAAACACAGAACATCGAACCGTATCCTTACACACACACACACACACACACACACACTGTGCTCTCAGCCAACTGTGGATGACTCACACACACACACACACACATCTCAGAGGGTAGTGGTCATGACATTGTGTCTTACTAAGCAACAATGCTATCCACTGCTGGAAGCTTGGATCTACACTGGCTCACACACTCACACAGTGTCTCAAATGCATATGTGTGCATACACACACACACACACACACACACTCCTTGATACCCTCAATAGGAGGGCGGGTACAGCGGGTAGGGAGCTGGACCCCCTCTGTGGAGCTTTGGATTATGGGATAGCAGCATGATGGCAAGGATAGGAGGGAGGTGCGAATGAGGTGGAGGAGGAAGAAGCGAGGGGTGAAGAGGGGAGGGAAGGAAGGAAGGAAGGGAAAGTAGGAGGGAAGTAAAAAAAAAAAAATGAGATGGCAATAGAGGGGGAGGGATGAAAGGAGGGAGGGAAGAGCAGAAAGAAGACAGGAGGTTGAGAAGGAGGGAGGGAAACGAGGGGACACGGAAAGAGGAAGGAAGGAAGAGAATGTGGTGGGGGGGGGCAGAAGAAAATGGAAGCATGGAATGGTGGAAGAAAATATGTGCAGGCAGGGAAACGGAAAGGGGGCGAGAAGATGGGGAGGGAGAGGAGCGGCTGGAATGAGGAGGAAAAGGGGGAGGAACAAAATCTAATTGACTTACATGCGCAGTTTTCCAGTCCTTCACTTCAGAAGCAACTGATTGAAAGATGGAGGAGGCTGCAGGGAAGGAGGGAGGCGGAGAGAGAGAGAGAGAGAGAGAGAAAGAGAGAGAGAGAGAAAGAGAGAGTCAGTTGAGGTCACTCGTCTTTCAAGGAAAGAATTTCCTGGGGGAAAAAAAAAAAACATGTAAAAATGCTAAAATACACACACACACACAAAAAAATCCCCCCAGATATTCGTTTCCTTTTCAGCGTACATGTGAGAAAAGCCATACAAAGACAAACTGCTGGCTTTCTGAGAAAACACGTTTTTTTTGTGAGGGGGGGGGGCTATGTCAGAAAATTGTGATTAAAGGATTGATAAGATAAGCCTGTATTGATCCAAAGAGGGGGGAAATTCGGGTTGTTGCCACGGCAGCACGGACAGAAATAAGCGCAGATAAATACAGAAAGTACAAAAAAAAGAATGATGAAGAGAGGGTACAGATACAAGAGCAATTGAAGGCAACATTGCGATGGTACAGTGATGGTGGTGATGGTGGTGAAAAAAAAAAAAAAGTATATGTTGAAGTGCCATCTCACACACACACACACACACTCCTTATCATCATAATCTCATGCTCTCATAAGTGCGTATACATGTTCCTCAACTGTAGTCCATTAATATGACACTGCACATGTGTATGTGTGTGTGTGTCTGTGTGTGTGTGTGTGTGCGTGTGTGTGTGGCACAGTAATGCAGAGAGCTCGTCCCGTCCACAGCAGCTCTCTAGCGCCATCTACTGATCCGGACACTGAGGGAGACATGCTGGGAAACAACGCCCCAGCAGGTCCAGTGACGCCTGTCACACAGAGCACGGTGGGACTGAAATGGTTAATGTGAAGCAGAAGTGTGCCAAAAAAAAAAAAATTAAAATTAAAAAAGGCTAAATAGATGTAAGAATGTAAGACGAAGATTTTCAGCAAGGAAGGGAATGGAGGAGGCAGAGGAGGAGGAGGAGGAAGGATGGAGGGAGTGTGATGTGTGCATGTGAAGTTGTGGCTGAAGTGTCTGCATTATGTGATGGTTGAATTTTTGGGAAAATATATGCAAAGAAAAAGAGGCAAAATATATGAAAAAGTGTCAATTTTTGCATGAAGCGACTCCCTGCACGCAAATGGCGTGTCTTTCAGTTGGGTTTCAATTAACCGCGTATTCAGCTAATCGCGCCGGTTACGCTGTCGCGGTATGGCTTGGTCAGCTGCCGCGCTTGTTTTGCAGTGACGCGTTAATCGCGCTGAGACGCTGCTAATTGTGTCCGTCACGAACAAATCAAAACACGCGTGTCGCTGCCTTCCTTCCTTCATTTACTGAGAACACAACGGTTGTTGACCCCTCACAGCCAAGATGACTGGGGGGGGGGGGACACTGACGCAGCACAACACAGTAAACACAGCCGGGGGGTCCGCCATGCTAGGACAAAACTAGCTCTTTGAAGGATTTAAAAGATGCACGGCGCTGTGCACAAATATACCGTACGCGGTGCGGCCTTTAGTTCACTTGGGTCTGTTTGAAATGTCTGTGCTGGCCCCCCTCGTCTGGAAGTCAGTGGACCTGTTGCGGTATTTATTTATTTATTTATTTTTTTTTTATTTCTTACGCAAAGAAATTCAATTAAATGTATTAATTCCTATCATGTAAAAGAAGTTGCAGTCGCAGCACAGCTGCTTCTCGGCTGCTCATTAAAGGAGAAATCAGAGGATGCATCGGGTTGAGATTTGGCAACTGACCCCCCCCCCCACTACTACTGTAATTCCAGTCTTTTCAGACCCTTCTCGTCCCACTAAGGGCCTCCTGTTGGCAGGTGACAGCTCAGTGGATGGGCCCTTAGCTAGCTCCCGGATGTCCTCGGACGAGGAGGAGGAGGTGGACGAGGAGGAGGAGGAGGAGTGGGGGGTGTTGGTACAGAGACAAGGGGCAGAGTCGAGGGAGCTTCCCCCCAGCTCCCCTCACCCCCCCAACCCCAGGCCTAATGGTGTGAGGCGAGCCCCTTCACTCCCGCTGCTCTACAAGCATCAAAACTATGGACAGAGAGGCAGGAGTGGCGCCCTGTTCTCAGTTCCACTCTGCTAAACAGGTGCAGGCGTGCCGGGTGTGAGCCAAAAGAAAGTTTTACAACACACACACACATACACACACACACACACACACACACACACACACACGGGACTGCCACCTCTTGTCAAGCACACTGTGGAAGCACTGAGTTTCAGTTCCTCCGAGGACAACACATTGTATTTGCAGAGGTTGTGTGTGTGTGTGTGTGTGTGTGTGTGTGTGTGTGTGTGTGTGTGTGTGAGTCCCTCAGAGCCCGACAAGGTTTGCGATGACAGAAGTTTAATCCCTGCGGTTTTCTGGGTTTGAGTTTAAACAAGGAATCGAGTCGAGGCGTAGTCGTACCCCCTCTTAGAAGTATTTACCCGACTGGAACCACTGTCAAATAACAAAAAAAAAGAGAAGAAGAAATACCACAGAGGAAGAAAACCTCTGGCACCGGCTTTCCCTTTTCCCCGCTGAGAGAAGTTTCTGAGAGGGAGCAGAGGGGTTTAAAGTGGCGCCAGGCCGACTCTTTGATATTGGCCTTTTGATAAAAATCAGTTCGGGTCCAGCCGGTGTGTGGTGGTCTCTGATATGATGGAGGTCCCTGCCTGACGACAGATTGCCATTTCGTTCCTTATCATTTTTACATCAGGTGTCAGAGCGGGAAAAAAAGAAAAAATAGAAAAAGAAAAATAGAAAAAATAATTCCAGTGTGGCGTTGGGAGGATTCAGGCCCACATTCTGCAGCGAAACCTGCTTGACGCCCGGGCGTGGAGGTCGGGGGCGGCCAGCATCTTCGCCTATAACTCGAGAAAGAGGAGCAGAAACCGCCGAACTCTTTTCCCCTGCAACGGCTCCGGAGACTGGCGGACCCGATCCCAGAGTGTCAGTATCAGCCGTTGAAAAGCCAATGGCCGTCCGACCTCTAAAAAGTGATGCTGGTGAAGCGCAAAACGGCAATAATGAAGGTCTTAAAACTAGATTTCTGACACTTGACACAAATGTTCCTATTTTGTCCAGTCGTTAATCCAGGTCTTGAATGCAATTGAATGCCGCCTCGTGCGAAGCTGTGGAAGTGATTGAAGCCTGGGAGCAGGGCCAACGTCACCTGGCCTAAAAGTATGAAACAAGCTAAGTGCATTTAACTGTGGCAATCTCAAGCAAACAGCGCAGCACACCCACCCACCCACCCACACACACACACACACACACACACACACACCTTTACTGGACAGCAGCCAAACCTGCAACCGACCCTGTGTCTCTGGCACAGAACGGACTGCCTGTTTTCGCGCCGCTCTGTGATAAATAATGAGAAATAAGTAAATAAATAACAATTTTTTTTTTTGAAGGCTGTTACTTTTGACACAAAAAGCAGTAGGAGGAGCCGCTGAGACCTCGGCGGAGAGGCGCACACACACACAGGGGCAGGGAGTGCAGAGCTGAAGCCGGAGCCTTTCGGGCCCGCCGTGGTTGTGATAACGCTGCCACCTAGAGGCGCACACGCACAGGACTCCCCTCACACTGAAGTGAGGGAGGGGGTGGGGGTGGGCGTGTTTTGGAGGCAGCGCTCATCACACTCGCACACATACGCCTGAGCAGGGTGATGCGAGGGAAGGCAGATAATCAGTGGGAAAGGGGACATTCGTGCTCAGCCATTCATCAATGCTTAGTTAGTGTGGCGTTATTACTTTGGTGAAACAACAAGATGTTGTCAGTCGCCATTCAAAACAAACAGTTACAAAAAAACGGGGGGAAAGCAGCCTACTTCTTTTTGAAATATCTTCATGTATATTTCATTATATTCATTGCATAAATTTTTTTAAAAAAATAGTGAACTTAATGTGTAAAGCTGGCAAATTTGCACACAATTCTGAACAGGCTATTTGGCTGTGGATATCTTCCATTTTACTTTATGATTTTTAAGGAACACAATTCCCTGTTATGATTTCTGTTTTTTCTTTTTTTTTTTTTTATTTCGCCATCATGCACGTATTTTAAGAAATAAATAAAGATAGAAACTGCTAAAAATGACCCTTAAATTTTGTTAAATAAGATGATGCACCTAATAATCACTTCAATTGAAATAATGATCATTTCTGTTCAATGCGAAGCACTCGTAATTCGCTCTCGGAGGACAAACGGCACAAATGCAGAACCCCCCCCCAGCGTCGATGACTGAGATATCCCCACGAGGTCACATGACAGAGTGCATAATGGAGTAATGGAGTAAGAATGATTTGCTCCTGATAATCAACATGATTCCTTTCTCTCTCTCTCTCTCTCTCTCGTGTTTGAGCACTGACTCCGGTTAATTTCTCAGGGGAGAAACAGTAATAAGTGATCATTGACAAAAAGGATTTTCTGCGGAGACGCTCACATAATCTGTCGGCTCGACACGTCTGCCTGTCTCGCTGCCTGTCTGCCTGCCACTTCTTGGCCTGTACATTATGTGTGTGTGATGCACTCCTCTCTGTGTATATATATATATATATGTAAACTGATTAACTGAGGTGGTGAGAAGAAAAGGCAATATAAGCCCCACTGTTATTATATGTTAAGATATACAGGTTGCTGTGGATCGTCCTGTTATTGCTATTATTAGTCGTATCTCAGTTGTTATTACAGCTGTAACTACTATTATTAGTCGTGTCTCCGTTGTTATTACAGCTGTAACTATTATTAGTCGTATCTCCGTTGTTATTACAGCTGTAACTACTATTATTAGTCGTATCTCAGTTATTACAGCTGTAACTACTGTTATTAGTCGTATCTCAGTTGTTATGACAGCCGTAACTACTATTATTAGTCGTGTCTCAGTTGTTATTACAGCTGTAACTACTATTATTAGTCGTATCTCAGTTATTACAGCTGTAACTACTGTTATTAGTTGTGTCTCAGTTGTTATTACAGCTGTAACTACTATTATTAGTCTTATCTCAGTTGTTATTACAGCTGTAACTATTATTAGTCGTATCTCAGTTGTTATTACAGGTGTAACTACTGTTATTAGTCGTATCTCAGTTGTTATTACAGCTGTAACTACTATTATTAGTCATAACCCGGCATTGAACAGGGGCGTGACACAGAGCGACCGTCTGCACCTGTTAATGTCGCAAGAAAAAAACATCTGTCTTCGCGTCTTAGAGCCAGTTATAATTCTCACGCAGATATCTATACATTTTGCTGCCAACAAAATAATCTAAAAATGATCGATAATACCTAAATCGATCAAATAATACAACAAAGAACAAAAAAACTAAACTGAGTCCAATTAAAAGCTCTGAAACTGTTTATGGTCTGGGTGGAAATCAATACAACAGGGGGTTCGAGGGGAAAATACAAGTCAGAATTGCATTGGCCAGATTGCATGATTTTCTGTATATCATAATAGCTCATTGGGCCATACCGGAGAATTGCACAAAAAAACAAAAAAAACAAAAGGGGAGGTTGAAGCATGCCATGGGAGGAGGCCCAGATGAAAAAGATGCTTGTGTCCGTGTGTCTATGAAAAAACAAATGAGAAAATTCCTGAAAAACTTTTTTCTGAACTCTACGTCTAGTGTCTTTTTTTTGTGTATATGTTCAGTGTGCATTATTTGTATGCACCTGAATAATGTATGTATCTGTTAATAATAGACACAGTCATAAATACTGTGACCCACAGGGCAGAATCCTGACAACCAGCAGCCTTTAATAGCCTCCCACTGGCATTGGCCTCAGCCCCCGACCACAGGACAGGGAGGGCCTGGGCCTGTTTTGGACTGTTGGTTGAATAAAACAACACATCGTGATGGCGTCACTTTGGACGGCATTTCTCCCTATTTTCTGAATTCTTTACAAACCCAAACAATCCACCGATTAATGGAGTGAATAATCAGCAGATTCATCCAGCATGAAAATAAGCATACGGACATAATATGAAATAGTTCAACACAAGGGACACTTAAGCGCAGCTTCCTGATTATGACACTTCTGAGCTTCAGACTTGCACTTGGGTATTTTAACAGGGTGGTGTTCATGCTTTATCTTCAGTAAAGTAATAAATAACAATAAATGACTACAAAAACACAGCAAATCTCTAACTCCACCCCAAAGAACGGGGACCAACTACTACCTGCAGACCCCCCCCCCCCCCCACTACTGTCAGATACTGTCCATCTCCACAAACACAACCTACTTGACCTCTGTCGGTGTCCTGGACAGTGTTACTCAATGAACCCCCCCCCCCCCATGCCTAAGGCATGCTGACCACTAACTGCAGCTGGTGCAGTACTTGTGTGTTGCCTGGTTTGTAAATGGACGGGAGTTTGGCAGGTAACCTCTCACATCTTCACATCTTGGGGAGGTGGGGGGGTGTACCAAATTATGGAATGGCTTTTCCCACGTGGCAAAATGTTACACAAGATGTTTACAAAAAAAAACGTTTAACTGCTGTTTTGTAACTGCTTCCTCTCGATTGTTGTCCATGTTTCCATGTCTGTTTGTTCTTTTCACCCACAGTGACACTTACATTTTCTGCTTTTATTTTGATATTAATATTGTTATCTCTCTTGTTCATCAATATAGAATTAGTTTGCCGTATTATATTCGGTATCTTCATTTTGTGTTCTCCACAACTGAAATCTTAACATTGTCTGGGCTTTAGGCTTCTCCCTGCACTGCATGTTATTAGTTATCTTTTGTCAGTTTGTGCATTTTTTTTCTTTTAATTGTGCAAAACAAAGAAACTAAACTAATGTCTCCGAGCCTTCATTGCAAAACATTTTTTAACAGGCGTAGCTTCACCTTCCCTGCATTTTGAGTAAACTCAAGTATGCTTTTGTGAGAGCTCGTTTGCTTGCTGCCAAATGCAAACCGACCGTCTTGATAAATTCAGCACGACTTTTAGATGTTTCGCCATGATTTTCACGCTGCCCCCCCCCCCCCCCTCCCCAACTCCTCTAGCCTTTATTAGCAGCCCGCCTCAATTTGTTCTTTATTATATGGAGATCCGGCCGAACACTCCAACTGAACCAGCGGACGGCAAAGTTCATTATAAGCGCAGCCTCTTTGTTTTGGTCGTGTAAAAAAGAAAAATAAAGACCTGCTCCTACATCCCAGATGAAAAATGGATCCCCGCTAACAGAGAGGAGGATACGGGTCGAACGGTCTGTTTCAACGCGGAAAACAGTTGTTCTTGACAGGGCAATAATGCAGAGGGCAAATTGGATTGTAAAAGTCTCACTAATAGTGTCCGTCTGATGTTATTTTCGGACATTTCTTGGCAGGAAAGAGACTCTCCTTTTCTTTTGCTTATGATCATCACAGCTGCGCTTAAGCATTATGTTGACGCATGGTTAAAAAAAAATGAGCTGTGCAAGCCAAAAACAATCCAAAAAGGTTTTATAAAAGGGCCACTCCAGCTATTCAGTGTTGCTCAGCCATTAAAAATTGGCCACGGAGCCCCTGAAGGGGTCATGGCGGGATTTTTTTTCCGAAATAGTTTGCGTTGCCCCTGAATCATGGGAACAGTTATCGTTGGCAATAATACACTGCCAGTTTAGGGTTAGAATGGAGAGTCGCATTCGACGCATTTACTGCTTATTACTCCGTTCACAAGGTCGAGCCAAAGCTACGTCACCCCCACGACCGTAGTCACAATCGCAGCGTCTGGCTGCGTCGATGCAGACTTGCGCCTGAGCCACCGCAACTCAGAACAAGTAGGCGCTGCGCCTGGTTTCGACCCAGGAAAGCAGGAACCGGCGTCAATCCCAACATGGCTCGATCGCTATCGCTTTGCGGAGGCCGGAGCCAGCCCCCGAACGGCGAGAATCGCTAGAGAAAACTCACATTGCGGGAGCCACAACAACGTGACAGTGAGCCCAACCGTGCTAAAAAACGTATTTGTTTCTGACTCGAGCAGCCCTGCTAGATTTACAGCAGTAGTCATAGTAATGTATTAGTGAATCAAAAATAAGAAAAATTTATATATCCAGCAACACCAAACAACAAATTTTTTTTTAACGGCGTACATTTTTGAAGGTATATATACCTTTAAATATGTAATACTGAAGTGATCTGACTGTGTTAAAGTGGCTACCCACTCATCTGTTCTATAAACCCCTGAAGAGGTGTAATAATGCCACAGTAGATGGTCTTCACTATACATACATATATATATAGATATATATATATCTATATATATAGCACTTTTTAACCTTAACAGTTCCCAAAGCGCTTCACAGATCAGGCCACATCCACCCATTCACTCACACACCGATGGCGACCGAGCTTGCCATGCCAGCTGCGGGCCAAAAAAAAAAAAAGCTGCCATTTCACCCCAACGGGCTTCCACCATATTTTTTTTTTACAGCCGGCTGAACTGTGAAAAGAGCTCTCGCTTTCTCCATCTTCTCTCCATTGTCACTGACAATGCTAAAGAGGAAACAGCAAACACACACACACACTCTCTCTCTCCGTTCCGTGTGACCCAGTGTGGGCTGACCCTGACATTTTCCTCTCCTCTAATGCTCTTTAAATGGGCTGCAGGGCAACTGGAGTCTTGTATGGCTCCACGGGCAGCCATTTATGAGGCAAAGAGCAAAACCAGAGGGCAGGGCAAGACATTACCTCTCTAGGTTTCTCCCCAGCTCTCTTTTTCTTTTTTTTCTTCTTTTTTTTCCTCTCTCCCAGGCTCTCTCCGCCCGTCTCTCACACACACACACTCGTACACAGAGTCACACATGTAATTTACGCTTTTATGTAGCTCAAAATTAGAGAGACGGGTAGAGGGGGAGATGTGTTATTCTTATCATTAGAGGTCCAGGCACCACAGGTGCTGCAAACCCATTATTCTTAGCCATTATGTTTCGGCTTTCACTGGTCCGCTCCTTACTTGCCCTTTTGGGCGTGTTTGTTTGAACTGACTGCTTTCTCAACGCTGACTAAACCTGCTTAATCCTCAAATAAAGACTTTTTTTTTCTTTTCTTCATCTTAACTGATGTTACATCTAAGGTAAGGTTGCAGCAGACATCTCCAGAATCTCAGATGTCACCCACCAGCCTGCGCCCCTGGGGTGGAATCGACCAGCAGGTTTTGCTTCAGGCAGGAACTAAATGTTTTAATCATCTACTTGCCCTCTTCCTGAAGGCCTTCTTATTTTCATGACTATTTTAAATACGGCGTCACAACTTCTTTGTACACAGTTCTGTGTAATTGGTTCACCAAGCTAAACCTAATGCAATACAGCAGCCCTGCGATGAATTCTCAATGAACTTTACTCACGTCTTTGTTGACATGACACGAAGGAAGAAGTTGATTCAACTGTTTCTCCTTTTAGAGGACGTGGTTTATGCCATTATGACAATGTTGAATTGTATTGCGTTATATCCAAACGGTCTTTCTAGCCTTTTGCCCACTGCTGAGAAAACGAAACACGTAAATAGACGTACCGAGGTGTAATTTTCGTTAAATTTACCTAAGGCGTACCTAAGAAGCTAGCAACCATGTGCGAAGAGCTTGCAAGTATTTAAAGGTATGTATTGAGCCAATTTCTTTTTTAGTTATTTTTCATGTCATTATTGTTATTATTCTTTTTTTTTTTTTTTTTTACCACCTCGGTGTACACTTTCCTGTTTGCTACGTAGGCAGATATTGCCTATATATCTGCATCCATCCTTTTATCTAAGCAGTATCAAACCGCAATGACCAAGTGACTCACCCATCAACGTGACCCCCAAATCCTGTCCCTTATCAGTCTTTGAAAATGAAAACAAAAATCCATGTCATGGCTGTAACTCACAAACAAAGCTCGTTTGGAATGAACCCAAACTGTGGGCAACAGAGCCGAGCGGCTACCAACGCGGCTGAAGGCACAAACATTTTGAGGTATGGCGGTGACATGCCCCTGGTCTTGCCCTCAGCCAACCCCCCGTTATATATATATATATATATATATATATATATATATATACGGCCCTGGTTTCACCGCTGACTTGCCAGATTGTCTTTGTTTCCCTAGTGTGTGCGTCGCTTTCCAGCTATTTCTTAGCTGGTTTTTGGACTTTGCTTAGTTTCTTGGTAACTAACCTCATTGCTCTTACAATTTTAATACTGCCAGGGCATCAATGACAACTTTCCACATGAGTATTATTAATCCCATCTCATCTCAACTCATATTAACACCCCCCCCCCCACCCCACCAAAACCCCTTTACATCCATCCATCAACCAACCATCCATCTATCCTTCTTCCTTCCATCAAAATGGTGCCAGGGGTCATGGCAATAACCCAGGACTCATGATGTAATTATTATTACATACATTCCAATTTAAATGCTAATGGCTCTGGTAACCAATAGGTATATTAGACAAAACACACACACACGTGCGCGCACACATATACGAGTATGAAAGCCAACACATCTTATAGTACGCGCCCACAAATGGATGGATGGCTGCATGGATTCACACTCATATATGTGCACGCACACACACGCGTGCACACACCTATTAATAATAAGATGAAATTCCCTAATTATAATGAAGTCTGTGATAGCTGGCTAGCCCTCCCAGTCATTAGTGTGAATACATTTCCCTTAGGTAATTATGAACATATTTCAGCCCTGTGATTAAAAGATGATTCCTGTTTTTTTTCCCTTCGTCTTCTTCTTCTTCTTCTTCTTCTTCTTAAGATAATGGTGCTAAAGGACATAGAAATACATAGTGGAACA
This sequence comes from Enoplosus armatus, assembly GCF_043641665.1. Lineage (NCBI taxonomy): Eukaryota > Metazoa > Chordata > Actinopteri > Centrarchiformes > Enoplosidae > Enoplosus > Enoplosus armatus. Next base: position 9,610,215 of record NC_092181.1, on the reverse strand, counting down.
TGGGGGTTTTACTTTGACGGCCACTGCCACAACTTTATCAAAGTGATACCAGCCCCGGTGTACCTCTGGATCCACTGACCCCTGGTGTGGGTGTATCTCTGTCTAGCATAAGAGCTCCTGTGGCTGAGAACTACATTAGTGCCACCGGTCTGATAGATCCTCCAGGGCCTCATGAAGTGCATCACCAGTGCTTCAGGGCCGATATCCAAGACACAGGCACGGGGTGGGGGGGTGGTAGGGGCAGTGGGGGCGCTTACAAATTTGGTTTCTTCCCTCGGAGGCACTGCGCTTCCATCCATCACACGTAGCAGCCTGTCAGAAGCCTTGATAAGACGTCAGATTGCACCTTGAAGGACATGAGACATCCACCCAGGAAGTAGAGATAGACCAGCCGTATCCGTGGTACTGTATCTTTGGTCCAGCGTTTAAATATTTTGGCCGGGGGGGCGGTTAAATGAATGCTGAAATAGGGATGAATTTGATTCCTTGACACATCAGTTTCGTTGTGTTGTGGTCTGCAGATAACAGGAGTTAAATAAAAAAAAAAAAGTATGCTTAAACACATATGCATGCTGACTCTGCAGACGTTTTAGGGCGTTGTTGATGGACATTACCGTCCTACAATTCAATACATTATGGAAATCTCTCATTGACTTACGGCATATAGTATATAGTTGTAGCCAAGAGGAGAATTAAAAGCTTTGAACGCTTGTGAACAAACCCACTGCACATCAAGGCGTTGTGTCCAAAGCGTTGTGTCCAAAAATTACAACATGCAAAGGCTGAGATCCAAGTCCTCTTAAGTACCTCTTACGTTAAGTTGATATTAATATGTAGTCGGCTGTTGATAAGAAACAATGGCGAAAGGCAAAGACGACTGGTTGGTGGGAAGGTTGGGTGCGATAATTAGTGTTGGCCCCTTCCTGGCTTGGTTATGTTTCTCTGTTGAGTTTTACTAGAAAAGTGTTGGTACCCAATGAACCCGGCAGTGGTTACACCAAACCACCGTGGGTTTGAAATCCCTTAACCAATCTCCCAAAACACTTTTATTCATGTTTATTGTTTTAACAAGCGGTAGAAAGTGCAGCCAAGCAGAGCAACCCCTTCCAGTGATGAGTTATTGCACATATGAGAGCTGTGCGGTTATCTGAAACGAGGCACAGTCTCGGGCCAATCAGAATCAAGTGTCCACTGTATAAATGCCCAGTCCAAGTAAATGTTTGTGTGTGTTTTCTACTAGTTATGGATGTCCCAATCGAGTTGGAGTTCTTCTTCTTCTTCTTCTTCTTTTACTTCTTCTTATTATTAACATTGTGTATCTGCTGACACCAGGTCTGATCCGATACTTATGTTTACCTAAACGTCGACAAAATACGTATCTGGCACACTGAAATAACAGCCGTAGACTACTAACTTCGGTACACCTCAAAACTGTGAAGTTTTCAAGAGCTTAACTTGTTGATAAGACATGAATAAAACTTGGACAATGAGACTCTGACACTGATGTAACGCGACCCTCTGTTGGATACGCGCCGGCAAAAGCTAATAAAAGAAAGAATCGCCGTCGGATCTTAACGACGTCAGAACTCAAAGTCACCAATACCCATCCTTCAAAATATCTCCGGGTTGGCCCTGATACCTAATCCTGCACGCGCTCGTGAAGTAGTTCCCCTGTTTATTCCGGAACAAACAGTTTCACCCTTGAAAATATTTTGTTACTTTTGCTGTCCCACCCTGACCGCGGACACCTCCCCGCGGCCCCGCAGTGCTATAAAAATGAAAGCTGTATAAAACTGCAGACTATGAAAGCTTCGAGTCTTCCAAAGGAAATGCAGGAGAATTGATGTTCCTTCAGTTTTCCTTTGATGGCGACACGCTCGGCGCTGACAGGAGCTCACTCAACCCTGATATGTCCGGGATGAATGGTTGTCCAGGGAACAGGTAGAAAAAGCAGGCGAGGGAACAAGGGGAGGGGGGGATGACCACGTGTTTCTAAAAGAGGGATGCACGTGCATGTGTGTGTGTGTGTGTGAGTCATCTCCAGAGAGCTACTCGTGCAGGGCCCTGCGTTGATTGTGAAAATACAGGAAATGCTCCCAATAACCACCAACTCTAAACATCCACGCTGCACCTGTACAAAATCACGTGTGGAGGGGCGGGGGCAAGGCATGTCCATTTCGGCTATCAATGCTCATTCTCTACAGGGAGTGCATGGGCAGAATAAGGAGGCAGCCACTTGAGCGCTTGTGACGCTGCCTGTTGAAAAAAGGCCAGTGGCCAGTTATGAAATTAGCCTGGGAGCCAGATGAATGTCCAAGCCCATGTTTTATTTGCTCTGGCAAGATCCGACTGCCCCCCCCCCCCCCCACACACACACACACACACACAACCACAATCACAACCGTTATTACCTATATATTATAATATCTAATACGGGGGCAGGTTTGATGCAATGGCTGACAGAGGAGCGCCAAACAACCATAGCCTACGCCTTAGCTTAGCGCCGCTTGTGGTCGGAACACAGTTGACAGGCGTCTTTTCCCTGACGGTGGGGGCTACTGCTGTCTCAGTGAGCCTCATTACGAACCGCTCCCTGTGAACGCGCGGTACGGCCGAACATAAGTGGGCCGTGTACTCATACTCGTACTGGGCTAGGCCTCGTCGCTTCAATGAGGGCGCATTCTTACAGCTGCTTAATGCAGCGATAATCTAGACACGGTGTGCTTCCAACTTCGCGGCCAACAGTTAGTGGAACAGAACAGAGGTCCTTTTTTCCTGTTTCAACAGGACAATGCCCCACACGAACAAAGGAAGTAATGGTTTTCTTAGTGCGGTGTGGAAGAACTTGAGAGCCAATCCAACACATTTTGGATGAATTGTAACGAATGCCTTTTGTGGCTGAGTGACAGCAAATCCCCGCAGTCAGGTTCCAAGACATGGTGGAAAACCTGAAAACCTGAAACCAGAAGAGTGGAAGTTGTTATGGCAGCACATTAAAGCCCTGAACTGAGGGTGAGCGACACGGGATATAACAAGAGCTCGCTTGCTGATGATGTTGGCAGACCGTCTAAATGAAAAGTGAAGAGCATGAGGTGTGGAATTCACTTGAACAAGCACCAAGGCTACGGACGCACACACACACACACACGCATACATTCATACACCCAGCGGCCCATTGTGATCAGAATATTCCATTTCATTCACTGTCTAACCCTAACCCCCCCCCCCCCCCCCCCAACTCTCATCACAAAAAGCCTGAAAACCGCACTGCTTCTCTGAAAGGAGAGAGAGCAAAACCACTGTGTCCGGCAAGTACAAAATGTTGTCTCGGCCTGTCTGCTCGATTTCCATGGCCTCTAAAACCAACAACAACTCCACAAACTGTGACCAAACAATCTTGTTAGCCCCCCCCCCCCCCCCCCCCCCCCCACCTGCAACTTCTTTCTTTTCGGTGTCTTACAAGGAAAATGGCCGCCCTTCCCTGCAACCGGTCTCTCCTCAAATAGCACGCCGGAGACGGGATTATTCCCTTTCACAGTTCGCGTTGTGAACTCTGCACTCTGGTTTATAGCAAGTATTCAATTCTCCGCTTGCAAAAGGCTGTTCTAAATAGTTGCAGCCAATCTCGACAGCAGGTCCAGCGGGTTTTTGGATACGGAAACAAGTTAACATTGATACGTTTTTACATTTTGCCTGATCTTGTGTCACAGTAAAGGTTTTCACCTCAAGGCTCTCACACAATGGCAACGCTGTGTTTGAAATTCACAGCAAGGAAGTTGAGAAAGTTTACTAGCTGGCTCTCGTCAGTTTACCTCAACATTTTATGAAGTTTTGAAGGTTCCCTACGACGTGGGCTTTACAGATCACCCGTTTCAAGTTTCCCCAGACCTTCTTGTTTCAGCATCCTCCATCTCCTGCAATGAATTCACAGGGATCCGCAAAGAGTTTCCAACCCCCAGGATGGGATCGATAATCCCTCCACCGCGGGTCCGCACCGAGGTGTCTGGAACACCCCCACAGGGATGCACCCAGGAGGCGTCCTGGCGTGCCTTAGCCACCTCAGTTGGCTTCTTTCAAGGCGAAGCAGCAGCAGTGCCACTCCGTGGAGTTCAACTTAAGAGCTCCTTCGCCCCATCCCTAAGGGTGAGCCCAGACGCCCTTTGAAAAGAAGCTGATTTGCAGCAATCCTGTCCATGATCTCGGAGGGTTTTGCACGTACATTGGCAGGTAAATGGAAAGCTTCGCCCTCAGGCTCAGCTCCCTTTCACCACAACAGCCTGGTACAATGTTGCGCCTGGAGAATCTGTGCGTGAAAATCACAAACAGAATCGCTCACGAGGCATAACCTTGGATGCGCATGACTTGGTGCCAGATGGATACGGGCAACAGCCCTGGGACCGGGGTATTCCCACAGCGTCACCACGCAAGACATCCTGAGAGGCATGGATTCATTGCTTTTGCAGCTCTACGCAAGTGAGACCACTTACTGTTCAGTCAAAAGTGCCATACGAGTGCAGTCCATGTAAAACAATGATCGTGGGGAAATGTGACACGCTTCCTGGGTCACCTCTGTTGAGTCTACGGTCCCTCGGGGGAAAGGTTTTGCCATCACTCTTGATTGATTGAGCTCGATTTATAGAGCCACTTTAGACCCATAACACCATATGTGTTTCCGTATGTGAACGTGAATATTGTAATTATATGATTTCAACATAACGGGCCGCGCCACACTGACTGCATTAGCATTTTCTAAATCTTAAAAACAAGGCAACGCCGGCAAGGATAAAAGCTCGCCATTCCTTTGCAAAAGTTTAACCATTGTATTTTGAACGAAACAAAGAATGCACTATCCGGCTGGCAGTGCCATCGAAGCCCACAGGCCAGATTTGATTACACGCTTTGACGCAGCGTTTAAACGAGAGAACATGTAGCATTAGCCAACATATTAGTCTGTTGTTGCGTTGTTGACGTCTGGTCCACTAAATCCAGAAGCTAGCTTTGATAAAGATCACATACATGTATGCGGGGTGCAATACAGTTTGCTTTTTGCTTACCCTAACCCTAACCCACAACAGGTCCTTACATTTTTTTTTTTTTTTTTTTAAGGAAAATGCCCAAAAAGTTTTACAGATATTTTTTGGTTCTGAAGCACCCACAGCACATGATGGGACCATGGGCGGGCCAGTCAGACCAAAAAAAAGTGTTTCTTTTGTCACAAGTGCCCTGAATATTTTCTCAATATTCTCAATACGTTTCTCAATTTCCAGCAAACATTCTTTTTCTTTTCTTTTTTTGTATTTATTCTTTGAAATGTTTCAGTGCAATACATACATATATATACATACATATGCATTGTTATTGTATATATTTTATACTTTTATTTTTCACTTAAATATTGTAAATGTGTATACTTTTATTTTCTATTTCTTATTTTTTATATTTTGCACATACTTTTATTTCTAAATTTATGCTGCTTTCTACTCTTGAATGGGAGTACCGGTACTGTACAATTCTGGGCGGACACACTTAGTAGTCCTTATTTTCCAGCGCTGAGCGGCTCCTTTTGCCTCCTTTTATACAAGGCTTTTTTTTACGAACCCCGCCAGCATGTGAAAATATGACCGGCACGTGCAAATGGCAAGATATTTAGGGGGCTTTTGCGTCGCTTCTACATAAATGTAAGATCAGAGGACGTCAACCTTGCTGATGTTGTGTGTTTTAATCCTCATCTCTGCTCGTGGAAAACACTCCCTGATGTCACCTGGATTCATGGATACATTATGCAGAATTTTGAGAAATAGCACAAATGCTGTTAAATCATTATGTTAAAAACAACAACAACAATGCAGCTTTCTTTTTTTCTTTTTTTTTTCTGACCTGACCTGACCATTCATCTGAAGTTGCCACGCCGGCCGTGGCTCTGCCAACAATGAACTGTCACCTAGCAACCACGCATGCACTCACACACACACACACACTCAAGGGTTGCTGCAGGGAAACAGTCGACGGCCGATGATTACTGCGATGAGAGCAAGAAGGAGAAAAGAAGACAGAAGACAGAAAGATGGTAGAGGGAAAAAAAAAAAAGAAAAAGAAGGGAAGCCTGAGTCCGGGCACGTTAGAGGCGTCTGTGCCGCGCTGTCCGGAGCATCCCATTGTCCCCTTTTGTGTTGGCTGCACGTACTCAACACGTGCTCAACACAAATCATAACCACTTCTAGACTGGAAAAAAAAAGCAGGGGAAACCCCCCCCCATCTCACAATGGCTGGATCTCCTAACAAGGCAGACATCAATGGGGCAACAATCAGCGACTTGAACAGCTCACTGAAACGCACTCAACGACTCTCAGATCCACCCTGCCGCTAAATGCTAATAGCGCTAATCGTTGCCGACAAATGCCACTTGGGTGGGGGGCCCGCACAAATGCAGTCACATAATGGTTGTGATCGATGTGATTCAAAGTTTTGTCCATTTTAGGCTACGTTTATTTACAGGTGTGTGTGTGTGTATATGCATAATCATGTTGAAGAAATAATATATCCAGCTCAACTGTTAGAATTGTCATGGCGAGGGCAAATTTTATTCATGTAAGCACATTTCATTCCACGTAAACTCGACGCGCTTCGGACAAAACGCGGCGATATAGACACAAAGGTGAGGACACGGGTAACGCCAATACAATGAATCACACACCCACCACACATGTAACCGACTGTACGAGCCATATGAGTACACACACACACACACACACACACACACAGTAAGTCAACCACACGCCTGATGAGAGAATAGGAAAGTTTGCTTTTGGAATGTGGACACCGTTGTGACGGTAACTAATTCTGGGTTACAGCTAAAAGACCTCCTCCTGAAATTAGAACTGTGTGATACGGAGGGGTGGGGGGGTGACATCTGGTAATGTCAGGTTTATTGGGGGGGGGGGGTGGAGTCTCGCTAAGAAACCCCTCATTTCCCAGCTCCTGCACCACTCCTGGAGTGTGTGTCCTGCCAAAGTGTCAAGAGACTGAGCTGTAGAGTGAAGAGTCAGCTAAATCATTTTCAAGTTATGAAAGGGACCCCCCCCCCCCTCACCCACCCACCACCACCACCACCCCAACTGACACCTTCATTCTGTTACATCTCATCGATCTGTTAATCCTCAGTGCTTTCAGACAGTGTTTTTTTCTTAAAATGACTACCCTGGCCCCCCACTTTCCCTCAGCCCCCCCCCGTCCGTCCAGCCGTCTCTCTCTCTCTCTCTCTCCCTGCAAGAGGAGAGAGGCCTGGGGAGAGGCCGCACTCATCTGCTGGCGTCAGGTGTTCAACACCCCCAAACCATGGTCCCAGCCAGGACGTCGTTCCTTCATTTTTAACATTGAACTTGCAACAAATGCAAGATCAAGGCTTTCTAGCTGGAATGCATACTTATTTTTCAGTTTTACGGGTTTTATTTCATGTCACATTCAATGCCTTTTATTTTATAAATAGTTATTCGTCCGCTTCCTACCTCTTGTGCTGCTGTAATGTGAATTTCGCCCCCCTGGGATCAACAGTCTGATCTTGTAACTTGACACAAAACGCAAACACATCTTGACATTTTTTTTTTTTTTTAACTACATTATAAAACAACTTTTGTATATTTTCGTGGCACGTTTGTACACATTGTTTTACTGCGTGCCAGTCAATGCGGGGACACGCGTGAATAAAAATTAAAAGAAATGAAAAGAAAAAAAAACAAAACAAAACTTTGGTCATCAACAATTACCATTTATTTGAATCGGTTGATATCAATCTGATGATCAGAGGGGCAGGTGATTATGACATATGACAAATAATTATGAACGAATACAAAATAGAGAACAACGCGCAGAAATGGTCTCAGCAACACTGCAAATTTTTTTTTAATCAATTACTTATTGTTTCGATGAGTTTCACTAAGATGTATCCGTCAAAAGATGCCCCTGGTAAACGTCATAAAACAAATAATTATCAATGTTATACAGCGTCACCCTGAACTTCTGTCTTGTCTCTTTGAGGCGCAAAGCTCGAGCTGACGTAGCATTTCATATCTTCAGACTGAATGACTCGTACCCCTCAACTGAAAGTAGTTTTGTTTTTATTAGTATATATATATGTGTGTGTGTACTATATATATATATATATCTTTTTTATATATATATATTTATATATTTTTTTTTACATGTAGAATAAAGGCAGGTGCAGAGTAGAAATTAGGGTGCAATTCATGAGCAGCATTCTGATTCATTTGTTCTAAATATATATGTATTGGGGTTTTTTATATATATTTCTTTATTGACGATCTTGGCTCTTTTGTTATTATCTCTCTCGCTCAGGTTATTTCGGGTCACGGCTCATTTCCTGTTTGCGTGGATGTGAATGTTCTGTGACCGCTTATCCATAGCAGGGTCGTGCTGGAGGAGGAGGGGAGTGGGGGTGGGGGGGCACACTGGGACAGTTCATGTTTTAAAATAAAAACAAGAAAAAAAGAATCGGCGTCGACTTGTCCACGAACTTCGGACCGTAACCGTAACAGGCGAGACGGAGTTAGAGACAGGAACCCTGCAGAGCCGATTGTTTTCTCTTCTTCTGAGCTCCAAAAAAAGAAGTATGATTTATTTATTCTATTATTATTTCTTTTTTTTTTTTTAAATGAATCGAAGTTGAATTGGAAGCTGCTTTGGCTTCGGCCGCCGACCGAAAGCAAGAGATTTCATGCTGTTCCTCTACATTACAGTGTCAGACTGGAGGGCTCCTGTCTGCGGCTAATCACGTCCATGAGAAATGGCCACATAACAGCCTGATCGAGGAGGCAGCGGAGCACGCGCACACACACACACACACACACACACACACACACACACACAGTTTTCTGGTGTCACTGGCGCCTGCAGTCATTCTGAGTGTGATATCCTGGACACAAGGTATCGCCTGCAGCTCTCTCCCTTGCTCTCTCTCTCGCTCTCTCTCTCTCTCTCTGGGTGTATGGAAATAACAAGCAGCTGAATGTAGCTGACCAAGTGTGTGTGTGTGTGTGTGTGTGTGTGTGTGTGTGAAGGTAGTTTTCGTCCAGAAGATATTGCCAATGTTTTTCCATCTGGTGCTTGTGCCCACATTCATTACCTGTTCTGATGGAGCGGCCTGTATGCACACACACACACACACACACGCACGCACACACACACACTTACGGAGAATCACACACCAACATGTACACAGACATAAGTCAAACATGCCACACACACACACACACAAACACACACTCAGGGAGGCTTAAAATGACCTGCAGCAAGAGTCCATTTCTAGGTTCTTTCTGCCTCTCAAACCAATCTGCTTTCCTCTTACACTTAACGGTGACACACACACACACACACACACACACACACACACACACACTCTCTCTCTCTCTCTCTCTCTCGCTCTCTGGTCAGTGTAGTGTGAAATGAGGAAACATGACAGCATGAGTACGACAAGGCCACCGTATCCTGACCGCGACACACCACACACACACACACACCTGCAAACGCACACACACACACACACACACACACAGTACACTGCATGAAAGGTGGCAAACGAAACAGTGGCCAGCGCAGTGACTCAAACTCACTACACTGGGGCAGTATATTTGAGTTAGGTTCTGCATTGGAGTTATTATATTGGACTGAATGTGACTTATTTTGTTTTTTTTAATTTTTTTTTATTTAACCTTTATTTAAACAGGTAATCTAATTGAGACGCCTGAGAGGGACCCGGTTAAAAAACAGTGCAACGCCAAGGGACAGACAGAGAGGAAATATACTTAGGCAGAAGTGAAACGCAGATCCTGAAGGTGAGAGGTGCACACGAGTGCCACGTCGGATTTCAAAGAAAAGAAAATTCCATTTAAAACTGCGCGCAAGAGCAAACGGACCCACGGACGCTTTCTCCAGGTTTCCTAAAAGTAGTTTAAAATCCCTGAGGGCCCCCCTTTTGTCCATAAACACACATACAAAAAAAAAAAAAACATTTCAAGCCGTGCTTAATGTCACTTGCCTTAAATGGACGATGATTTTCAATTGAGGCTTATACTCAATCAAACATGCAGCCCTACTTTATGCTGCCGGCGGCTGATATTCCCAGACGCACGACGACGTCGCTGTGGTCTCTCTTCATTGCTTCTCGCCGGCGAGATACGCCTCGTCATATTTTCTTGTCTTCTGTTTCGGTCGTTGCGACCTTCCGTCAGCTTTAGGTTCACCTGGCAGTCCTTTCCACGAACTTGTCCACGCTTTGCTAGCAGTGCAGGAGAACAATGCATCATTATATTTATATTTAGCCTCGCCACTCCGGCCCACGTCATAACTCCAAAGACACTGTATGCGTTGTTTACTGATTGGTTAATTCATAGACTTTTTTGTCATTGTCATAATCCAGATGAGATGACTGAGAGATGTGTACGGTCATTTTCATATGTATCGCAGCTTTGGGAGCAGCAGAAAGCCCTGGCTTATTGTATTCTCTTAAAAACCCTCGAGAGCTTGAAGCGTCAACCGAAGATGAGGCAGCGACGGAGCACCGGGAGCGTTTTAGTGATAGCAGCGAATGCTAGTGTGTTTGGTATCACCTGCCGGTCGGATCTCTCCAGGTAGACATTGATAAAAGCCGGTACCTGCAGAGAGAGCCTCATTAGCAGTGTTTAGACACCCCGAGGTTGCTCCCGGTGTATTTGGCATTTCTCGGATGAACTCCCCCCCCCGTCCCCATAAGACAGAGGTGCATATTTAGTCGTCAGCATGCCAAGCTGTGTAGGAAGTCATTTTCATGACTTATCATAGCGTTTGTACACTTTAACCCTGTGGGGCATGGTCAAAGAGGGTTTTGTTTTTTTTGACTGAAAATCTGATAAGTGAAGGGGGGGGGGGGTGTGGCTGCCACTCCTTGGACAGTTACTTTGGACAGTTTTGTTTGACTACCTGTGTGTGGCTGGTTGCAGTTCCGGTATTATTCTTTTGCTCTTGAGATCTGGGGACGCGCTAATGCCAGTATGCAAAGCTTTTACAGTGCGGCCCAGGGTGTCCCTGGGAATTCTGCTGGATGGTTCGGCGGGCAAGGCAAGGTAAAGTATCAGTTATCAAATCACACACGTCATCAGCAGAGTCTTGCGGTTGGCTCTCTTGCTCCACGTGAAAGCGCCTTGACGGAACGCGACCCTTTACGAGATCTTGAGGTGGGGAAATTTGTCGGATTACGGATTTCCCTGAATGTCGATCCCTGCTCCCATTCCCACTGGACCCCATGCAGGAAAGAAGAACTTTAGCCCCTGACCCGGGCCCACAAGTGATCGCCTGTCCGCGTCAAACAGATTTTAAAACGCACTTGCTTTTGATAAAACGACCAGGACACGAGGCCAGTCGCGGCCGCGTGGTTTAAACCGTTGTGCAAGGCCAAAGGCTACAACATACAGCATTTGCTAGCAATGCTGCTAGTATGCGGTGAAAGGTGAACAAGGTTCTTCACATTGGCGCCTTCCGGATTGGCCACCGCAGCCTAAACGCACTACCCTCATTCAAAATGAATGAATTGACTTTGCATGTGGTGACCTTGCACGAGGAGGTCTTCAGCCTTCTTTACATATGCACGTGGAAACCCCTGTGTAAGTATTTTGCACACCTTTGGTCTGGGGCCAGTTTTTCATGGCTTGGCCCCAATGGAAATCTTGGATTATACAGTACAGCATACAATTACATTTTAGACACCAGTGCTTTTCCAACGGTGGTAGTACACGTTTCAACATATGCAATGTCTCCGTGCACAAGGTCAACCAGCTCCATAAACATCGGCGTTGGATCTCACTGATGCTCGTGTCCCAACGGGAGTAAATCCTTGGGGTGGATGCGGCAGATACTGGTTAAAAAAAAAAGGAAAATAAAGCATTTTGAATTTGACTGACAGACGGAACGATGGAGCGCTAGAACCGGAAGGCAAGAAAAGGAGATGTATGGAATCAGAGGGTGGCAGACAGAATATGGATTTAGCGTTGATCGGTGATTGGAGTGTACGTTGTGATGACTTCTCTGACGCTGATTGGATCTGGAGAGCTTCGTCCCGCGTCCACGCATGGGAAAAACAGAAACGGCCCCCATAGGTGGCCTCTTGTCGGAGTGGGCATTTACGCAGTCATCACTCAGTGCAGCTGTGTGAGTGTGTGTATACATGCGTGGCTGATGCGCCTGTATGCATAATTGTGCGCCGCATGTGCGTGACAGAGTGTGAGTGCACACACAGCGCGTGGGTGTCAATAAATACACAGGCAGCCGCTGATTCTTGTACTTATCCCCCGTGATAAACAAATGAATATAAATCAGTGGAGGAACCCTTAAAAATCTAGTCACAAAAGGGTGTGTGTGTGTGTGTGTGTGTGTGTGTGTGTGTGTGAGAGAGGCCTATCACCACCTTGCCTGTCTTGTTAGTAAAACAAATTGGTGGCAGTGATTCAAAGTGAAGCAGCCCTTAATGTTTCTGTGAGTTTTTCTTTTGCTTTCTCCTGTTTGCATTATTAATCTCTTCCTTTCACACACACACACACACACACACACACACATTTAATAAGAAACCTGTTTTGTGCACTAAATCTGTGATAAAACATTCAAATGGTGTGGCGCCCATTCGATACTACCAGCAATTACCAATTCATCGCTCTCCCCCACCACAACGCTGAAACTACACACACACACACGCACACACACTGGCTGAGGTGGACAGACAAATGACACTATCAATGTTCATATGTACCGCATACACATCAAACAAAGGTTGATTTTCAACATTCACGAGTGGCTGACTTAAGCACACCAGACGACAAGGTCCTGTATCTTTCTGGAGATGATGGGCAGCCATCCACGTCATGACTCAGTGAGCTCACGCGGGGCTGGTGGGGGGGGGGGCGACACAGCGCGAAGTGGCCGGCGGGGCAGAGCAAGGGTCAGCATGCGCAAACAAGCCGCGATGCAACGCAGCGATGGCCAAAATTGTTGAGCAGCCATTAGCTTTCGAGATACTTTGCTGGGGAATAAAAGATGGCGATGACGGTGATGCGGCAGCAAAGGCTACGGGGGCCAGACCCGAAGGAAAATCTGGTCTGTAGGTGCTGCGATACAACAAGACCAATTTCCTACAGGAGAACAAAGTCTGTCTCATCTTACATAACACTATATATCAAAAGAAGCAAAAATAAGTCTTCAGAGGTGATTTAAAAGGAGATACTGATGAAACAAGCTGGGAGTTCCTCGGGCAGGTCGCTCCACAGCCTATAAGCTTGAGATGGGAGCAGGTTCCTGCCTGAGGAGCTTAGGCTGCACACCAGTCTGTCAGGGGACAGCAGTTAAGATATATATATATTTTTTTGGGGGGCCAGGCCATGAAGGGCTTTCAAAGAAATAAATGAATTCCTGAAAACAAATGGGCAGTCGGTGTAAGGTCATTATATATTGAGTAATGTTCGTGGTTCTTGTAAGGAGTCTTGATTTCTGATTTATACCCGCTGAAAGGCCGTTGCAGTCGTCCAACCGTGAGGAAATAAAAGCGTGGACGATAGCTTGAGCGTCATTAAAACTCAGCATCGACCGTATCCTAGCAACGTTCCTCGGACGGCAGTAGTAGCGTGACTGGATGACCTTGTTGCCGCCTTTCTCAAAGAGCCCACCCAGGGTCCATCAAACATTTGGTTTAAGCTGACCGGATAAGGGACCGTGAGGATGCAGATTTGTCAGGACCAATGAGACTCAAGAGTCTTGGTTTTATCCGAGTTTCATTTCAAGAAAGTTTGCTGACAATCCAGTTTGTAATATCTGCCGGAGTCTCCGTGGGCTTTACTGGGAGATACAGCTGCGTGTCATCAGAGTAGCAGTGGAATGAAATGTTATGTCTATGTATAATGTGGCCAAGTGGGAGCATATATACTGTAAATATATATATATATAGCGTAAATAAAATCGGCCCCAGTATTGGCCCCTGAGGGACTTCACAATTTAATAAAGAATGAAGGGAGACATGGTCACCGATTTGTCAAATAAGAACAAAACCAGTTCCGGGCCGTCCCAGGCACACCGACCCAGTGCTGCAGTCTCTCTATCAGAATCTTGTGGTTCGACTGTATCAGAACAAGGATGGGACATTCATCAGTATCAGCAGTTCTTGAAAGATAATTTGTCACTCTAACAAGCACAGCCTCACTGTCTGAAACCTGACTGAAACTTTTCACAAACGTTGTTTCACTGCAAAAAAAAACCAAAATGCTTGGGTCATTTTGAAATTGGGTCTGTAATTCGGATGGGTCGAGGACGGATTTTTTTTTTTAATGAGTGATCTTCAAGTATTCTGGGACGCAGCCAGAGGATGAAGGACTGTTAATCATTGAGAGCGACCAAGGGGCAGCCACATCCATTACTTCACAGAGAAATTCAGGAGGCATTGTGTCGTCAGGGCTTGATGAGCGTTTGAGTTGCGCATTAAGACTTGATAGAATAGCACTGTTGGGGGGGGGGGGGGGGGGGGGCACCAATAAAAGAATCAGGAGCCACAATGTTTGATTTTGCAACTTTCTGTTAATAACTTACAGTGTCGATGAGCATGGAGAAAAAGCACAATTGTGGAGAGAGGGAGCCAATGGGTGGGAGGGTGGGGTTGTACAAGTGCGGGCAAGAGTTGTGTGTTATGCATAATACATCAGGCATCTATTTTATTGAACATCAGGATATGTTTCTTTATGGTTTTTAATATGTTGTCAGCTCCTCAAGGCTTATCCACGCAATTACTTAGTGGCGGCATCATGCTCATAATGCCATTATTTTACATCCCACTGTGTGAGAAGTATACACACACACACACACACACAAACAAAACACACACACACACACACACACACAGGATGCGCATGAGTATGCCGTGAGTCGTGTGCGCACACATATACACAGCGGCACGCTCACACGAGGGTTCACACACACTTCTACATTGACTCTGCATGTACATGCATGAGTATGGGCACACACACACACATCCACTGATACACACAGATCTGTATGAAAGGATACAAATTTGCACGTATTGTGCACACACACACCGGCAGACATTTATGCGCATTCACTTAAACACACACACACACACACACACACACAGTGTTGTAGGCGATACTAATGATATAGAGCAGTATTTCTAAGCCATGCAATATGCATGCCCAGAGAGCAGCGTTGCTGAATAAAACTGCCTAACATCAGGAGGGAGGAACTGTCTCATTGTGGTTTTGGAGTTTCCCCGGGGGTCGTAATGTTCGGAGAGCAGCCCTTATCACTGCTGGCTGTGAATTAGCATGGCCGCTCTTTCTTTCTTTTCTACTTTCTTTGGCATTGGAAAAAAAAAGAAAAAAAGAAAGAAATTGAGATTCGTCTTCTTGTTGTCCTTCTGTGTTCCGCGTTTGTTGAAAAGGTCAGTGAGATTATAGATTCCGTGAAGATAAGAACAAACACCAAAACGTTTTTTTCTCAGTAGATTGCGACATTGACCAACGTATACGGCGCAAATTGCGCGGTGAGAACGCAACAAAATTACGCATTCGCCTGCGATAGGATTGGCTTCGCGCTAACACTTGACACGTTTGGGGATGTTTACTGCAGATCTGTGACCCGCGCGACACGTGTATTTGAGTGCATTCCTATTTTTTCAGAGGCGCAGCGTACTGGAGGGTGGAATTGATTCGCATGGCTTATTCCAACTGGGGAGTTCAGCTGCCTAATGCCTCACCATAACCATTTACAACTAGTAATGGTAAGGAAGCGCAGAGGAGAAGGCTCGTAGTTCACACAGATATGAACTCGCTGGCTTGAATCTGCCTTGAAAAACCAACACCAGGTACACCGTACTTTGACTGATTAAAATATTTAAAAGATTTGTTGTTATCTCTATTATTATCTTGATGTATTAGTGTGTCCTTTCATTCCCATCACTGACACCATGTCATCACTGTTGTAACTCCTGACTTAAACCGCTATCTCTGACCATTTTAATTGTGTTTCTAGTGTCATCAAAATCTAAAAGCTACTATATCTTACAGCTGACAATATCTTATAATCTCCTGCGATATTGAAAATAAATGAATTGCTGAAACTCAAGGCCGAACTGTCAAAAGAAGAATGAGTAAAGTCCTGTGCATCCATCGAGGTGGAAACACCTTTTAACCCCACACGGGACGAATTAAAAGAAGAACATTTGAGGACAAGAACTGCAGATTAGTTTTGGCTATGACTGCCATGATATGTGTAATATGTACATACCCCAAGCATGTTTTCCTAAAGAGATAACTACATGGAACTTTTTGCATCAAAATATGTTCCTCAAAATAAAAAAAGGAAAGTCCATCAAGGGGCTATGAGATATCGTAATTCTACTTCTATTGCATAGAGCATATTCCTATTCTACAGTTAATGGCGGTAATGTGGCAAGAAATGTAGAAATGTGACAGCAGGAAAGAAGAAACTGCAATCCCATGTCAAGTGCGCGTGAAGCTCTGTTTACAGGAAGCTGTGGGAAGTCTGACAAATGTCCTGCTGAGGCTGAAGGCCACAAGCTTGAAACCCCCCCCCAAAAAAAACAGGACATCTACAGCCCCCCATTCCTCATCTCTGCTTAAGGCTACAGGCTGCTGGCTACATTAGCTGCCGCTGGCGTACCATCCTTCAGAATCCCCGACCGAACTGTTGGCGGTCCGAGTCGCACTGTGGGGCAACGCCGGTGTGGTTACGCCCCAATAAGCACGAAGAGCGCGTGGAAAATGAACTTTTCTTCCCATTACGGATACAACACGGTGATATCATACATCAGGACACTCCTGAAACGCATCTCCATCCTTTCAGTGCAGTTTACAGTAATACGTCCGGAGGCGTCCTGACCGTCCAGCGCACCATTGTTCCATGCGCAATACACCACTTCTCTCCAGGAGACATTTCCCATTGGCTGCTCTTTGTTACTTTAACTGTCCTTTACGCTTAAAACTGCTTTCAGTTCCACTGAGATCATCATATTCACTTTGACACACTCTACAACAAGGCAAGCACGGTCAGATCGGAACAATTTGCCCTAACTCATTCAGACCGATTACTTCCTCTCGTGATTTCAAGACTTCTTTGTTTTATCTTACATCTACTTGCTCGCGTTTTTGATTATATTTTAGTTGACAAGCAGTCTCAGTGGTTTTCGGGCATTTTTTGTACATGCGACACCTGTAACAGGTGTAGTAGTGGGCGTGGGTTTGGGGTGGTGGGAGAGCCCTTATGCGTATGTCCTTGTTTCTGTTTTGTGTCGTCGGATTGCTTCTATTTATTATATTATATCAGCATCATTTCTTATGCATGTATGTATATTATTAGTATAATTATGTTGTTGTTTTGTGCAAATGCCCCCCCCCCCCCCCCCCCCCGAAAATGAGATGGTGCATCTCAAGGGGTGCATCCTCTAATTAAAATTTGAAATTTGAGATTTTACAGTGGAGTGAAGTCTTCTCTCGCCATATTACCGCCTTATTATGCAGTAATGAAGTCAGTCGCTCAGGTTGAAATGTGGACACCAGTTCATTTACAATGAGGACACATTGGAAGGCTACTGTAAACAGATTTTCTGCCTGTAAATCATTTCTAGCCGGCCCCCCTAATCAGCAACGCTAATCCCTACTGCAATTAAAGCGAGCTCAATGATCTCCGTGTCCCCTCCCCTCACCGCCCACTCCGCGCTCCTCTTTTACTTCTCCGCAGCGCAGCAAATCTATAGTTTGCACCTTCACCCAGAGCATAATCGCAGGGTTTTAAAAGCCGCAGTCCATGCAGTTAATAATTAATGAAGGTTAATTTACCTCAGTTGACTGGGAAGAGACGCGGGAAGAGAAGCACACCCAACACCGAGCTGATGCGCTCTCTCCGTCGTCCGGGTACAGACCTTTCGCCTCTTTCACGTCGAGCGCTAAGTGGCTTTTTGTGCTCCGAGGAGCTAATACTAGCCTAATTTTAAGCTAATATAAGCAAATTTTTTCCCCCCCAAATGTTTATTAAAAAAAAAACATGACCAAACGGAAAAGAAAAGACAAAGACGAGGATAGGAACAGAATAAAAAAATAACTTAAAGTCAGACCCTTTTAGTGGTCAGACGTCGATGATGTCGGAGTTAGCGCTAAAACGCTAAAAAGAGTTGTGTGGCCAGAGACGAAACTCGTCTGTAAAAGTCTCGCAGGCCTGCATGACCATTCAGGACATAGTTACAGGCATCGGAAGATGGAGAAAGTAGTATTTTCTTCAGGCCATTGTTAAAAAAAAAAAAAAAAAAAAAAAAAACAAAAGCCAACAAAACTTGCCAGCTAGCATTAGCCAACGTGTTAGCATGAGGTGGAGGCAGACACGATGTTTACCAAGTTAACACTAGACAACGACTAAAGTTATTACTGTTTTCCGGTTTTAGTTCACAGGTCATAGGTTAGTTCACATGCGAGAAACCAACCCCCCGCCCCGGCAACATCTTGGAGTAACCATATTTACTCCTGTAACTTTTTTGGGACTATTCCCCTCTCTCCTCGCTCTCTCCATCACTCACTCACACTCAGCTCAAGCCGCCATATTGCTCAGCAGCTCCACTCTTTCATCTGTCCGTCAAATCAATAGGCCACATTGGGGACATACGCTGGGGGGGTGGGGGTAAATTGAGTGGTAGTGCAGGTTCTCATTTTCCCCCGGCTCTGCTCTCTCTTTTTCTTCTTCTACTCATATTGGCTTTCTAGTAGTGGGACAACTTCAGTGTCTCACCCTCGTCCTTCTCTCTGAGCGTCTCTTCTCTCTTTTCCTGTCCGTCCGGTCTCTCTCTCTCTGTCCTTCTCCGTCCCTCCTCCAGGTCCTCCGTGCCCTTCCCTTCGTTCCTTTCTCCGTCAACTCAGGCCTCCCTCTTTTCTCCGCCTTATCTCTCAATCTTTCCCCTCCTTACCTCCTTGTCACCTGTCCCCCGTGTCCCTTTCCTTCCCCTAGACCTTTATTACCCCGCTTTTTCTTACTTTTCTTCTATTCCTTCTGTACCCACCTCTCTTTCTCCCTCTCTGTCTCTATCTAATTTGTCCCTCATCAATCCCCCCCCCACCCCCCTCTTTTTCCCTTCTCTCCAGTGATTTCAGTCATTGCATCCCTTCCCGTCTGCTGTCTTTTTGCCTCAGTCACTTCTTTACCTCTCCTCTTCCCTGCCTCGCTCATCTTTCTCTTGCCTTTTGGCTCCCCTCGTAACTCACTCCTTCTCTGCCGCCTATCCATCCCGTCTCCGTCTGTTAATCTGCACAGACCAAATCCATCGGTCCTTCGTCAGGGAAATCCACTTTGTATGTACATGAGCTCATCATTTTTGGAGCGTCTTACTTCTAACAATCCTGAGAGATCTTTGTTCGCTAACTCCAGAAGTTGTGCGACCACTTCAAAAAAAGAGGCCTATTTATACCCGGTGGGAGGGTGATTGCCAGGTGTTCAGCGTCGGCAGAGGGTGGGTGTTTAATGCCGGCGGCCACAGATAGGTGACGTAGCGTAAAGAGCGATATACAGTCCCTCGTCTGTATGGGTTGAAATGGATGGCTGGATGGATCAAGCAGGGTGTATTTCTCCCGGGAGACCCGTGGTTCGAGTCCTGGATAGGGCCGTGTTTTCTCTTTGACTGAACCTAACTAATGGCTTTCTAACACGTGGTGGTAGTGTTCTTAACCCAGGTGCAAGTAGCCACATCGGCTATGCCACCCCAGGTGCAAGAAGCCAAATCGGCTATGCCACACTGGGTGCAAGTAGCCAAATCGGCTATGCCACACCGGGTGCAAGTTGCCACCCCGGGTGCAAGAAGCCAAATCGGCTATGCCACACCGGGTGCAAGTTGCCACCCCGGGTGCAAATAGCACCTGCCTTAAAAAAAGATGCTCTCCTACTGTAAGGATGACACTCATCGACACCCTGTGGGCCTTTTACTTTGTATGGACATATCAGGCATTCAAGGAAGACTTTTTGCTATTTTTGTTGGATGTGTTGGATCAAGTAACTAAGAAAGGCAAGAATGGGGCCCGGGAGCATTCTAGGTGTTACATACAGTCTAACACAAAGAGTGCTGAGAGGACCAGCATCGATACACATCATCCAACGTGTCGCATTATGACCTTTTTCCGGCCCCTGTGGCCAAACTAAGTTTTGTATGTATCACCTCTACTGCTTTTCTCTGAAGAATGTACACACCTCGATGCACGGTGCAAACAAAGTCATACGTGTCTGTGAAGTCAATTATGCGGCCTGCTGCTGGTCAGGGCACAGTTCAGTTTAAACTGTTATGAAAAGCCCTGGTTTGAGCACACACACACACACACACACACACACAGGGGATCATGTATACAATATGTCTTTCACAATGTAAAGGCCACTACAGAGTCCTGCTGTGTGTGTGTGTGTGTGTGTGTGTGTGTGTGTGTGGAGACGGCACTTTAATACCGAGTCATAAAACCAGGAGAGGTCACTTGGCCGGACATGGACACCAGTCACACACACTAACACACTCAAATCAAGCGACGAAGACGCAGCGAGGAAAGGAGGACGAGACAGAAGAGAGAGAAGATATTCGGAGAATGAATTTCATGTTGTTGTTGCTGTTGTTGTTGTTGTCTAAGTATGCCGCCAGGCCTTGTCTTATCTTGGTGGGGGATGTAGATAACGTAGAATCAAAAGATCTATGCCAAAAAAAAAATAAAGAGATTAAAATGACAACAACATAGGCAGTGACGTCTAACATGGGGGAAAGTCATGAAGAAAAGTTGACAGCGGGGGATTTCCTGTTTTATTACTTACCGCACTATACGTACATGCGCACTGAGACGTTCCAAATTCGTTGTTAAGCTAACGCCAACGGACAGCCAATTTCTTGTAAAACGGCGTTTGCAGTCGCCGACTGCGGCCCGCGGCTTTTTTGCAGCACATTGTGTTTTTTTTTTTTTTACAGCTCTGAGCCCCCGTAACTTATTTACATACAATATCCTGAGCTTTACCAATGGCTGGTCTGCTGATTACTACTGGGCCAGGCGCTCCACTTGTCGGCGTGGATGTGTGTGTGTGTGCCTGCGGGTCCATACATATTTAGTGAGTTTGCCTGTGTAATTTGCTGGTGTTTTAAGGTATACTCGTGTGTGTGTGTGTGTGTGTGTGTGTAGTGTGGAGGTATTCCTTGAGAGTTGTTAGATGGATCTAACACTGGACTGTTAAAGCTAACCTGCTCCTATGGGTCATGTGGGGTCATATTGTCATTCAGCATAGGGTGCTGGCGGCACGAGTCCTGAACCTTAACTACAATTCAGTTTTTACACTTCGTGTCGAAGTCAATGGGTCTTTTTTGAAAGGGTCTTTGGTTAGATGCCTGAAATAAGGTCTGTGGTTAACACAAGCCTCCCACACCTAGAGTCCTGGTTCTGCCTCTTAAAGTGTTTTACCTTGCCGCTGTCGCCAAAGTGCCTGCGCATGGGTGGGAACTGTTGGGTCTGTAATGACGCATGTTTTTATGTCTCTAAAATCATGCTGACCGGATGCCAGTCATAAGCGCCCCATCATCTCATCATAGAGGAGGGTAGCATGGAAGGCGACGGTGAGGTTTAAAGGACGATGCCGGGACAAATTGTTGCCCGTGTTCCCAATGTGTATCGTGCGAAGAATAAACTACTTTTTGGACTAAATGGAGTCGAGAGTTTGGTTCTTCCGTGCCCACGAAGAGTGTTTTTTTATTTAAAGGTTCCATCTTGTAAAAGGCCCGGCGGCCTTTTAAAACGAGCCGTCGGGGCTTCCGTGAGGTTGTGATGTCACAGCTCTGAGCCACGCCCCCAGAGTTATTGGAGCGCTCTGCTCAGGAACTGCTCGTCAGGTTTTTGGAGGTTGTTCAGTTTGTCTCAAACGGCTTGTTTCAAACTGGGGGGGCTGCATGAAGGGCCAGAAGAAGATAAATAAGGACTTTTATGAACTGTGTTTCATGCAAAGCTGCTCTAATGGAGTCCCAGAGCAAAAAACTATACAGCTTTAAAGTTATTGAAGGCTAAACGAGAAAGAAAATCAACCACGACAAAGGCACAGAGTGAGCAACAGCACGCCGCCTCGATGGCAAATAGATTAAGAGAAATCATTAAGAAAAATGAAGGGAAAAGGTTGGATGATGAAAAACAGAGCGAGTGAGAGACAGAGACAAAGAGGCAGAGAGAGAGAGAGAGAGTGTCCTTAATGACCACTTTAGTAGTTTGGAGGCAGTAATTTGGTTAGCCTCCGGGCTGCAGGTCATGTAACACTATCCTCGCCAAGGCAGATGATTATGGGTTTATGTGCGTGCGCGCATTAGCATGAGTGTGTGTGTGTGTGTGTGTGCGTTTGTGTGTTTGTAAGCCAATCCCGACGTAGCCCGAATCACTTCTCTTTAGGAGGCTTGTGGAAATTGCTGCTTAAATTAAATTATGTTGTAATTTAAAAACAATTTATCAAAGACAGCTTGGTGTCACTCCCATTGGAGCCATTACGCCTTCTCACACTCCCAGAAGCCAGGAAGTGCTTCCAGCTCCGAGAGAGAGCGACGGCAAACGTCGGCGGGGAGCGGCAAAACCGGGCAAAATGGGTTCAGCCGCGTTCACAGGACAGCTGTAGAAAGTTCGAAAATCGATGCAGTTCACAAATCAAGAGGCGTTTTTTTCTTTTTTGGCGTGAACGTTTTTTAAAAGGAAAGTTGCGCCAAAGTGCCAAAACACAATCTGACCACATATTCATTCGTTCGTTTTCTTTGAGGGTGTCTTCCCTTTTTTTTGCGGTTGCCAGTTTGTGGTCACTGAGCCTGTACCTGGTTCGGATCTGTCTCTGTCTCTCTGAATTTTTTTTTTTTGGGGGGGCAGATAACATGCGGATCTACTCTGACTTTCAGTTTCTCCTTTCCGGAGTTCCAAACAGTGTTTCTTTACATTGCGTTAGGATTTGGTTCACTCACTGCTGGACCAACATGGTCCAAGACATTCAACATAGAAACTAAAACAACGCAATCCTGAAATCCAAAAGCACATCCCCGCCGTTTAAGAAATAAACAATAATAAGTAGCTATTCATAATGAATCTGTTACCCTGTTCCATATAAAAAAAAAGGCCCAACCTGACCATAAGGTTGGCGATTTACAGACAACGCCAAGCCCAACGCCACTGGATGGTGGCTGGATGTCCTGAAACAGGAGAAATGAAGTTTTTTTTTTGTCGTCAGCAGGCAGGCCGGAGTGTTAACGGGTTAATTCGGCCATGTTTACCAGGACCAGCTGCTTGGGGCCATTGACAAAAGCAGACAAACGGGTGTTATCAATATGGCGGGGCGTCAACATGTCCCGCGCAAGGCTGGGTGGTTGGAGAAGTTTGTAGCGTCTGCCATTATATCTTTGATGTGAACACACGCACAAATATATACAAGAGTATTGATTCCGTTGTAGAGAAGCGATGAGTGGATACGGCAAGAACGGGGAAAAAAAAAGACATATTGTACATGAAATATTCAGAAGCAGCCATGGATTAACCATCTATCACAGAGAGGAACCCGGCTTTCCAATAACCCTAACCCTGTTGGGGGGATGTAAGAGACAACCCGAGAGAGAGAGAATTGAAAATGAGCTATGAAAGCATGCGCTGGGCGTGGCAGCGAGGTCGGAGACGAAAACAAGAAATGATCGATCACGAGTTTCACGAACTTACTGCGGACCCCGTCCCTGCTAAAAGCACTGGCAGGTGGTGAGTGTGTGTGTGTGTGCACTGATAAGCCGCGTGAAGGCCGGGAGAAAAAAATAAAAAATAAATAAATAAAACACTCCATGTCTCTCCTGTCTCAACCTGTGTGTGTGTGTGTGTGTGTGTGTGTGTGTGTGTGTGACACATTGGGTGGATTTGTAGAGCTGTCGTCCAGAATAGTAAAAGGAAGCTTACAGCTTTCTCATCAGCGTCATCGTCCTGAACAGAGGTGTGTGTGTGTGTCTGCGTGTGTGTGTGTGTGTGTGTGTGTGTGTGTGTGTGTTTACTCTTTTTCTGCAAATTAGTAGCTGTCTGCCTGTTTGTTTCAAGCCGGTTCACTGACACATTAAATTATGTATATATATTCTACACTTATTCTTAGGGTATCCATATCGACCCCTTACTGTTTATCTATATATATATATATATATATATATATACACACACACCTCCATACATATGTACATTACCTGCACTTTACTGCTTTGCACACTTATATGTAGATGCCAAACTGCATCTGTTGTCCCAGTACCTGGACTCTGAGGTATGTCAACACAGCTGAATCTAATCTAATCTAATAAACTGGCGCAATGAGTCAATAACGCCCGCCCCCCCCCCCCCCCTGGAAATTTCAAATGAAAAGTCCTGGCAAGTCCTACAGTCGTCTTATTATCTGCGCCGTCATTCGTATCTGCAGCACGGAAACAACGTCTTGACACTGACATTTGAAAATGTGATAGGATGTTACACCACTTCTTCTCTATTTATTTATTTTTTATTTTTTTTTTTTTCGAGAGGAGCGGGCGACAAGAATAGGATATCATTGATTTCGCCTTCCCTGCGTCTTCTTTGTTCGCACTCGTCAATGCGGCGCTGAATTCTCCTTATTATTTGAGTCGCCCCGCAGCCGAATAATCCTTCCTGCTCGAGTTTGGCTTTCTTTTATTTCCATTTCCATTTCAGTCAACGTCCTGCCTTTTTTCTTCTCCAAGAAATTAAGTCTGTACACCGCGAGTTGGTCTTCCCAATTACGTCATGATAGGAAATGTAATTGCTGTCTGGTTTGTGCTCACAGGCAAGCACTATATATATATATATATATATACACACATATATGTAAGTTAAATATGTCGTGATTTGTGCTTCTCTCTCTCCACCACAACTTGTTGCTAACCTTGAAGGTACACCCTGATTGGCTCGTCTGGCCTCTGAGCATAAATGTCTTGACAATGGGTCTCATTCATTAAGTGCTCAGTGCAGAGCTTTTTTCGCTCTTAAACCAGAGCAGTGTTGAGTATAACAGAAGTTTGACAAATACCTGCAAATAATGGGGTTTTTTTTTCTGGTTCTGCATGACGGATAATGCAGCCCAAATATAGTGTGTGTAAATGTGACCAAGTAACTAACAGCAACTTCTTTTAATTCATTATAAAAATATATATATATATTGACAGTGGTACACACATTTAACAGTGCTATGACATGCCTAACTGTGTCGAAGCCCACAAGTGATCTCGCAACCTCCAACCCTTATTAAAGACACCGGCGAAACATGACGGGGGGGGGACGGACGGATGGTTTAAAGGTGTCTCGCGCAGACGGTAAAGTAGTACCTGGTTCCTGTCTTCGCTCTCAACTGCGGCGCAGACAACCGGAGACCGGTGGCCTTATCTGGCAACGCTCTACCGCCAGCATCAATTGCGCCAGAGTCGGCGCAAATACTTGCAAAAACTCAACCGACAGGGTCAACGAATAACGCACGATTGGCTTTTTGAAAAAGGGCGTGTCCTGAAAGTTGACCCCCCCCCAGGCTAAATAACATCCTCATGACGAAACAGATCATTATGGGCATAATTGGCGGAGTGCCCCTGTTTAAGTTCGGTTCAATCCCACAATCAGAGCTGCCGTCTCATGTTGCTTTCTGCGGCAAACCCCTCGGCACGCCCCCCGCGCTCCTCAAGTTGGTCGATAGACAGGCGTAAAAACCCCATTTCTCCGACGTCTCAGCGGCGCAGGGAGCGGCAGCCTTAACAATGCGCTGGTGTGAACAGCGTGAGACAGCGAAGCTAGTGCTCCGCTTTAAACATCGCTTCCCCCGTCTCACACACACACACACACACACACACAGAGGCAGTCAGACTAATGTGTGTGTGACCTATGGTGCTAGCTTACGGCGCTGGGAACATTAGTGGTTCAGATTGAAACAAATGAAGACAGCTCTTCACTTAGTCACAGTCAGATGGAGCCAGGCAATAATAACACAAAGAGGGAGAGTGTGTGTGTGTGTGTGTGTGTGTGTGTGTGTGGAGATGCATGTCTGCGCTTGTGTGCATGCAGGTGTAAGCATTTGCCACACACATACAATTCTCACTTCACGCGTGTGTGTGACTTTGCATTACTTCCTGATGTAACAGTTCAAGTGTGTTTTTCGGTGTGTGTGTGTGTGTGTGCGTCTGTTGGTATGTGGTGGCATGTATGTATGCACGCAAGAGTGCATTTATGGCGTGTGTGTGTGTGTGTGTGTGTGCGTGCATGCGTGTTTTGAGGTTAGAGTCAGTGAATAATATATTCGGGTGGAGATGATGATAAAAACCTTCAGGGCTTTTCTGATGAGAGCCATGTGAATTAAAAACTGACAATACGAGCCTTAACCGAGACAAATTCCTTCGCCACGACACTCATTATTATTGTGCGGATATCTGGCAGACACAGGCACATGTGTGTGCGTGTGCACACGCACGCTTCCTTGAGTGCTTTGCTGTTATTAAAATAACGCCATTAGTTGTGATCCATCGTGATCTATGGGGTGTTGATGATCCGCGGGCGTCATTCATCGTCAGGGATGACTTGGTGGGACCGCGTGGCGACACAACGCGTACTGTAGAGGGGAGAGACCCCGCTGATGAATCGCAGTAATACTGTAGCTGCCCCCCATCTCTCTCTATCTCAGCTTCTGTGCGTACAGTCTCGTGTTTGACCAAGCCCCCCCAAGTAACTTTTTTCAAACTTCAAACAGCAGCGGGTCCCATTCAGGCCTGGTAACAATCGAACGTCAGTTGCTGTCAGACTGTTTAAAATAGGCTGCAGAGTGCGGCCGGAGATAAACGTTCAACTGCAGCAGAGACGAGCTTTGAGTGAACCAAATGAATGAAGAAACAATTGCTAAGTATAGTCTGGACACGACTGAAAGTCTGATGTCTTGATGTATCTAGCTGCAGTAGGTTTAGCCATAGGCACGAAACAATACCATTCGTATGATGATCTTGACCCACTGTATCCACTGACATTCGCGTACTGGATTATGTTGCAATACAACCTTTTGAGAAGAAGCTGAAACATGTTTGATGAAGACAAGCTGCAAATATAGGAAGTAGGCTTTATACGAAGGTTACCATGGCGAGGCAACCTGCAATTTTTCTTCAATGACTTGGAAAGTCTTCCACCCTTCCATGTGATTTAGTGTCAGCATACAAGAAGTGCAACAGTGGAACTTTCGGCAACAATCAATCAATCCATTAGAATGACCTTGAGTTCTTGTGCTCGTTTGATGATCATGAGTTCGACGTGAAGATGAGTGAGAGAAATGCGCAGGTCCTCCATGAAGCACCGGCGGTAATTGTTACCGCCCGTGTGCATCTAACCAGATGAATGAAATGTTTCGTTTCGATGCCACTACTCTTTGGCGTTTACGGGGGGGGGGGGCAAATCTTGTCCGAACGGAATTCCAAATCGGGCCCATTTCTCGCCGTGTTTTGCCCTCACTCGTTCTCTAATTATTTGAATCCATCAGTGTCTAGTCTGATAGATTAAAATCATTTCATCTCAAGGACAGGTGTGTGTGTGTGTGTGTATGTGTGTGTGTGTGTGTGTGTGTGTGCAGGGTAAGAGTGTTATATGTTGGCTTCCTGTTGACCGGAGCTATATTTCAAGGACTTTGAATTAGCGCCTCTCACCTGAGTTTGGTTTCATTCGCGCGTGCACATATTTAAGTACCCCATCCATCATGGCGAGACGCCTGGTCAGCCGATACCAAAGTTTAGGTCTTACTAGCATCTCAACGTTCATCTCATCTCAGCTCAACGTTACCCCTGCCTCCGCTCGCATCAAATGCCGCGTCGACTCGAGGAGGAGACTTTTCAGATCCAGATGTTTCGCGCACGGCCTGAATCGAATGCTGGCGACAAGTGTGGCAATCACTCAGAGTCATTTTTGCTTCCTCCATTGGCAGATCTTTTATGTTTGATAATAGTTTCACATTTGTCTCGATTATATTATCTTTGACAAGGTTTGCAGAAAGGGAAATTGGCAGTAAGGATGCTAGACAGCAGTCCAGTCCAGTCCAGAGGAGGTGGATGGCGGTGTGTCCCTATGCTCCCATTAATCTCAAGCCACATGCTCCTCTAACGTCTTTACCCATAAGTCTACAAATCTCACAAATGCAGCCCGATATTCAAGGTTCAATTTAGTTCAGCACTGCACGCCGCGAGCCTTCCCAAGGGATAAAAAGGTAGTGCGGCACACTGAGGGCCCCTCTGGTTGTTTTGGGGTTTTTTTTGCTTCGCATGAGCTAAAAGTGGGACATTGGACACTAGGAGGTGAGGACTTGTGTGCAGCATTCCCACGTGCACAGGGGAGCCACTGAGGTAATAGATATCCATCAACTACCATCCCCTGTGGCCCCACAATGGGAGACTGGCCACTGGCTGTGATGCTGAAGGTGTTCCACGGGGGCCAGCACTGGGGCTTGGAAGACCCCATGTTATTCTTACACAGGGAGGGTTTGCTGAGCCCGCGTGGTCTTTTTCAAGAACACCCTGCTTTTACATTGAGGGGATGCTCCAGCCCCACACCTTGAGTTTCTGTTAAGACAGTACTACCATACGAAAGACAGCAACTCTAATACTCCAACTCTTACGTCCGGGGAGTAATTAGGGGCGTTTCAATTGACATTAAAGCATAGCGTGCGTAACAGGGGTCTCACGGTCCTCGTTCTGGCATTCAATGGTGGATTCTGTTTGCGGTGATACAATGTTTTTGCCACCGTGATAACTCAAATGCCCATGGTATTACAGACCACGGTGTTGCAGCCTTGTCACAGCCAAATGAAGTGCATTGTGAGGAGCCAAAGTAGATTTCAGTCTGTCGTGTCTTGGCGGGCTCTCCATCATGTTCCTGTTCAAGGTCATCATCGTCCACTTTTAAGCACTTCATATTAAGTGGAGCAGTAATAGACTATTTAACACAGCGGTGTGTGTGTGTGTGTGTGTATCTCTCACCTCGCCCAATTAGGCTAAATATTCCGTATGCGTGTGTGATGTATTGACTCACCCTTGGCCATATCTTCTGTATGAGGCTAGTGGCCTGTAGCCCACCCAGTCACCAATCATTAGCCCGCATAGTGCAAGCTGACACAATAAGGGGCCCAGGAGGGCAGTTGCTCACACTGGGCTCCACTTGAAGCCCACCTCGGCGGCCATTAATGACCAACGCGGGCAGACAACACACGGGGGCCCACATGCAGCTGACGGAAAACTTTTTATGGGGCCCATCGTTAGCGCGTGCGAGGGCCCCGCGCGAATGCGTTCGTCCCGATGACATATGTGTTATGGACATTTTGCTGCTATTAAAGGACCACTTCACAACAAATCTCCCCGTTTTACTTGCCGAGGCTCTGAGATTTCTGACCAGTATATAATATATGTAATTTCTGGGAACGGCCCTTAACCCTGGCGGTGTCGGTGCCTCGAGCTCCTAACCCTCAACTAAAGTAAATCTTTAACTAAAACCAACGGCAGCAAATGAGGTAAGAACGCGCGAGAGCGGCCCGTGACCTCTGGGGATCGTCAGAGGGAAATGAGTGTCAGACACGCTGTTGGCACCTCTCCTCGTGGCATCACACAGGGGATCAGCAGCTGGTTGTCTGCACACGCTGCATGTGTGTTGAAGTGAAAGTGTGTACTTAAAGCCGCCCCCTATAAATCAATGTCAAATCACGAATGAAGGCTATATATGACTTTTGAGGCAATTATCGCACAGGATGGACACCTACGTAGACTGGGAGTCAATTATCGCC
Organism: Enoplosus armatus; assembly: GCF_043641665.1. Classification (NCBI taxonomy): domain Eukaryota; kingdom Metazoa; phylum Chordata; class Actinopteri; order Centrarchiformes; family Enoplosidae; genus Enoplosus; species Enoplosus armatus. The sequence goes on along the minus strand of NC_092181.1, from coordinate 9,580,326 downwards.
GTGCAACTTGCTTAATTTTCGCTCTGACCAGGCGCCTGATATTTCACAATGTGGGAAGAAATGAGGAAAAAAAAAAGGGATGAAGTATGGAGGAAAGTTATTTTATTTGCCAGGAAAAGAAGAAAAAAAGCAGCATTTTGGCGAGAGAGCGGCTTCAAATCACTGCGAGGAATCGTAGGACATGTATTGAAACGCTTCGCCTCTCGTTCCCACAGCCCCTAAAATAGCGCAGCTAACCGACGGAGGCTGGCAGCGAGTCGAGGCGACGGAATTCAAAGCGTAAAGTTTGCGCGGCATTACAGTTCATCTTTATGGATGACACTGACGCCGAATCGACGAGAAGACTGTCAAAATGTGCAGCGCTTTCTCTTGTATTTCTAGAGTGATGCGTTTTTATGGACACTTAAGTCATTTTTAATATGTTATATTTCTCAAAGGGAGTTTGGCGTAATATTTGCCCCTGGAGAGCGCAGGGAGCTTTAGCTTGATTCAAACTGCTAATATGTGTGTTTTTATAACGTTTTGTCACCCTTACAGTAACACTAGGTAACTGTCTGACTGTCTATTTTAGCCGTTCATATTTCAGCACCATGGACAGAGCGCGCCACCGTTAGTCATTTGTCCCAACGTCACCGAAGATGAAGAAATGCATTGAATTATATGCCCATTCCAGTAGGTAACCAAGGGGTTGCCGAGGGCAAATTTGGATGTTTGAATTCATTCGTTACCAGAAAAAAATGCCTGCAGGCACTCATCTAACGCCTCCATAGACAAAGAGGCCTGAATGAGTGCATATTGTGCACGGAGTGGATTGTAATAATACGCATCCGTGCAATGACCGTACTGTCCAATACTTTCAGTTTCAACATACGCAACCTAAAGTCCAAGCTGCCTCTCAAAAAGTTAGTATGCTTAGTATGCAGACTTTATGGAGATCAAAACCTGGATATTAATCATCTGGACTTTTGCGTTACAGTTTTGTTGTTGTTTTTTTACTACATTTCTCTGTACTGAGTTCACTAACCAAAAAAACTCTTGTACCAGAACGCTCACAATATTTGTCTCCAAACAGGAACCCTTTTGTCGCACACTGCCCAACGGCCTACTAAAGCACTAACAACAGGCAGCATTAAAAAATGTATCACTGTTATCTTTGAAAGTATCTTTTATTAAGTCCAGAGCTTTGAATTGTGGATACTTCAAGTTGTCATCAATAACCGGAGATACCCGACCTGCTAAAACATTACTGTTGTTTGTTCTCATAATATTGCTGTGTGGGCTGACGCGTGGGACATTTCTCTTTTATTTTGAAAAGCCTAGCGATATCCAGAGGGGCTGTTTTGTTTGTCAGACTCTGAACGTCGAGGACGGAGAGACATGTTGTGGATGACGAGTTTCTTTCAAAGAAAAAAAAGAGTGTTTTGTGTGGGTGTGTGTGTGTGTGTGTGAGGAAGATATGACAAATTATGAAGTTATAGGAAATAAGTGTTTCAGTGCACTTTGTTGTTTTATCTGGTGGTTTTTCTAAAAAGCTGCACATGCCACACGTTTGGTATCAAATCGAAGAGGAAGTTGTGTTTTTTTTTTTAAATGAAAACAACTTGGTGATTGTCAATTTCTTCCATGTTTTTGAGATACAGCTCTTTGTTTGGATGAAGTAGGGAAAATGCTCATTTAAGAGAGGGTGCTCAGTGAACTGCAGCAGCCTTCCAGAACTCTACTGGGGGTGTGGAGGGTGAAGATTCCTTTACAACAGAAAGAGGTGCGCTTCTTTCCTGAGTTTATGCATTTTTAAAAAAAAATCTTTTTAGATATAGATGTGGCCGAATGTAGCAAATTGCAGTCTGATTTACAATATTTCTGTGTTGTGTTAGGTTTTGAATGTTGTTTTTACGATGGTATGTAAACATGTGCAAAATGTGCCGTAAATGCACAGAGGTTTGGTGGTGGCTGGTGTGAGTTCATGAATTTTGAGAGAGGCGGCCGTTGAGTGCTTTTTTTTTTTTTTTTTTTTTTTTTGGGGATCCACGGTTTAGTCCACATCGACTTCGGTTGTGCTGCCGGTGTGAACCACGTGAACCAAAATGTAAAAAAAACACTGTCGTGCAGGTTCATGATGATTGCATCATTATTTTGCCTCAGAGTATGAGGTACAGCAATTGTATGGGTTTCTGCTAGCTTCGCTTCGCAGACTGTACAGTAATTCAGCAATGACCTGCTGACTGACGGTATAGAAGCTGGATGTCGGAGTTGGATAGCAATTTATTTTTCACACACACACACACACACCACGACAGTGGAAATAGAGAAGAAGAAAAAATTAGGTGGGAAAACAACCTCTGTTCCTTTCTGTTCATCCTCACCAATGAAAGGAGGAAACTTCCGGAGAAAAAGGCTCTGCGCCGTAATCCTCGCTCTGCCACCATGCCCATTTACACAGGGGGTCCCACATGGGCCGGTAAGTAGACGCGAGCTTCAGCACACCGTCTTGCCCCTCCCTCCGCTACCTTTGCAGCATAAAACATCACACGCGCCGGCTGGGACTGGTGGCAGTGTACTGACAGCATCACTTCCAACCTCAGCCAACATGAAAAGTTACCCAGTGCATCTTTATGAGACGAAATGGTGCGCGGGGGGGGGTGGGGTGAGGTGGGGGGGTGCAACAAAGCCATCGTGGTACGAGTACATGGAAGCATCTTTCCCCGTTGCTGTATAAACAATCAATTTATCTCTGGTTAGGCAACCATAAAAAAAGATCAAACTACTCCCTCAAGAGTTAAAAAATTCCATGTCTGTGGCACCTTCATAAATCCAGCACTGAGCAGAATCCTATAGTAGGCTCTTTTATCCGTCTACTGAGGCCAAGGGAGAGAGAGAGAGAGAGAGAAGCAGTGCTGAAGAAGCAACACAATGAGGCCTGTCTGGTCAAAGACAGTTTGTTCTTAGACATTCTGGACACACACACACACACACATAGTTAGCTGGTCAGCAGTGGGATGAGCAAGGCAGCAGGGTTATTGATTTCTGCTTGTTGTTGTTTGGAAGGCGAGCTTGTCACGGCCCCGCTCTCTCCGGGTGATGTCCAGATAGACTGCTTTCAGCCAGCAAAAGTCGTTTCATCTGGAGGGGATGGAGAGCAGATTTACAGGGAGACGCTCTCAAAGAGGACGCTTTCAAAGGTTGAACCTACGGCGGGCCCCAGCGTAATCAAGGGAGGGGGTGTTTTCCAGTAATCTTAGGATGCGTGGTTTCTCCTTCTTGAAGTCATTTTACTACCAGCAGTAGTCAAACTCGCGTTGTTTCAGAACTTGAACGCTTTTAACCAGCGCCAGGCCGATCGAGTCCCGAATTCGGCACGGGCCCTCCAACTGAAAGGCAACTTGCCAAAAATAAAACAAGATATATATATATATCGATTGTGATGGGATTATTTGCTTGGGGCAAGTAATCCATCCCGGCTTGCGTGTTGTACTTGTCCAGAATATACCTTGTTAGAATACGTTGACCTGGTGTGACCGATCACATGTCAATTTGGCTGGAAATGACGGTGCTCCACAGCTGTGCATTAACAATCGACAATAGTAAATGTAGACCCTCAAGAGGCTCCAGGAAGGCCCGACGCGCGCACCTTCCGGATCTCGACATCGCGTTGGACGACCTCGCAGCTTGGACGGATGGATGGGGACGCGGGGCTCAGAACTGACGGCGTCCGAACTAAAAGAAAGCATCCACGCGGACCTCCCCAAATGACCCACCTGGACGTTTTCCAGTGAGCCTAACTAATGAACAACCAATGCAACCCTGAAAAACGAGCCAGGATGTGTATCGTCAGCGTAAAAAAAGGAGACACGCGGATCCTGAAGACTGTCTCAGGCTTCACACTTTGTCTGCACTGGCCAGGAATGTGGATGCAGGTCTCCATCGTGTCGCTACACTGGAAGCGTTCAGGCAGTTTCCCTGCGCACTGGGAGTCATTTTCTGTCCCCCCCACCACCCCCCCCTTGCTTTTTATGACCTCATGTGTATGCATTCTTACACGAGAGAGAGTCCAAACATTCATCGGCTACAATAGACTTTGAGAGCCAGCCAGCAGCACACGTGCAGATCCTGGCACTGGCTCACTGTCATTCATTTTTTTTTCTCCATACACTAAGGGCCCACCTTAAATGTCTTCTTCCTGCTTCAGTATTTTTGACAAGCAAGCCAAAAATCCCATGTAGGTTGATTGAAGTCATTTTGTATCCATATATATAAGTATACAAGTCATGCTTTTATCCATGAGGCTAGCATCAAAGCTAATGACTCTTAACTCTCTGCACCGAGAGGTCTCCCGCAAACGTGTTCCAGGTTTTTGAGGAGGCCGACTGTTAAACCGCTTTAACGCCTCAGCTCGGTAAACACGGTACTGAGAGTCCCTTCATGCCCCACCGCGCGGACGGTGTGTATATCAACAACGCGAAAAGCCTAAAAGTCCAGACCCAGGGTGGCAATTTTCATCACACGCCGCAGCATAAATGCACCCGAGCCCACCGCGGCACACTCGCACCCAATGTTGTGCGCCCACTGGTGGGCAGCGGAACGTCTTTGATTTGCTGAGCATGTCAGGAAGCAGCTGCCGACTTCCAGCAGACACACAGAGCAGCAACAAGTCAACAACAATATTTCCTCAGCTTTTAGTCTCTACCAACTCCTGAGGAAACCAAAAAAATAAATAAATAAAAAATCTGGCTCTTTGGCGGTTAAACGCTCCCACCACGTTCACCAGCTGCGGCGTCTGACTGTGTCTGTCTGCTGTTTTGGTGGGTTTATCAGTTTCAACAGCTGCCTTTTTTTCGCTGAAAACAGCAGCTGCCTGCTGCTGCTGGAAATTAGGTTGATGAGAGAAAGCCAGAGTGAACCAAAACAGTTAAGTTGTGGGGCCAGCTGAAAGATGCTGACACGCTCCGTAGAGCTGGAGGGGGGGTGGGGGGGTGCGTGGGCTGCGGAGTTGGGACAATTGACCGGTCGTTAATATAGAAGTATATTGATTAGAGGAGCCTTAAAGTACAGTCCTCGAATGAACGAGTCAAATTATGATTATGGGACCAATTTAATTTAAGGGAGCGACATATGACGAGAAAGCCCGAAACGGCAACTTACCATCATATATCTAACCCCTAACCCCGCCCGAAGTCCTACGGGTCAATCTAAAAGCACGATTACGCGCTGCTCTGCTCTTGAATGCAACCGCTCGTAAACTGTGCTCCGCTGTCCGTCGGCTGTTCTAGAGAATCCTTCTTTTATTCTGTTTTGATTGTTTTGAATGAATGAATGAGTGAACGTACAGGCCCAGAAATGTTGCAGTCCCTTTTAAATAAGTCACCTTTTAACACAGTGTGTCTCTCTGTTTCTGAATGCATTAGAAAGTGTTGGGGAATGTTTTTTGGCCGCAATGTGCTTTTTTTTTTAGCTGTTGGTTTTTAAATAGTGCTGACCTGGCGGCGTATTCAAGAGCTACCGGGGCCTATTTTATTGTTCGTCTGCTGACCTGGAATCTCGTGCCTTGTTGCGCATGAGTCCTGGCCAACAACAACAAAAAAAAAGCTACTCAATGCAGACGGGACCACGCATGCGACGTCTAGCATCATCTGAAGTCTAAAAAAAAAAAGGGGGAATAATGAGTGACAGGAAGAAGGAGCAGGAGGAGAGGCTGACAGTGGGGGGGGGGGGGGGAAATAAAGTGAGTCACACAGCACAGACTGACTTCTGTCTAACTTCTGTCCACTGTGTGTGTGTGTGTGTGTGAGCGGAATAACGATAACTCTGTCTCGTGACTCCCGTCAACGTATTTCGGCGCTTGAAGAGACCGAAATGGAATGAAAGTGTACAGAAAACACTTAACATACTAAAAGACCAACCTGCAGCACGAACACAAAGACTAAACCTGCTGAAAAACTGCTGCAGGTGTGGGGGGGAGAGGGGGGCGGGAGTAAGTCATGCGGTCACAACAACACACAATTAGAGTCCAACAGTTCAGCAGCACATTGATGGTTATCAATGCACTCTCAGTACAACTTGGGAAATGAGTATCCCCCCCTTAGTCATGTTTTCAACTCAGATTTAAAATGTAATGTCATTTAAATTTCAGACCTGGTCAGATGCGTCAGCAGATACCCCCCCCACTCGTGAATTTTGGAGGCTTTTTACGTGTCTTGTTGCTAACAAGCGGCTAAACGAGACCACAGAGGTTGTCGGGGACATTAAACGTCTTCACGACGAAACACGGAAAGTCATCTATATATGTATTTTTGTTTGTTTGTTTGTTTGTTTTATTTACATTCAGTGTGAATAAAATATGAATGCACATCAATACATGTCAATAAGCCTGGCAGAAATAGTCAGAAGCTGTTGTAGCTGCTTTCACCCAAAAGGCCTCAGAGGCTCACCCGCAAAACAATTTCAAGCCACAGTCTGTCGGCTGTCGGTTTAGCTTGGGGAGAAGCTGTGTGTGTGAGTGTGTGTGTGTGTGTGTGTGGGAGGCACGAGGCCATCGATACAAGCGTATAATGACCCGGGGGGGGGGGGGGGCTGCGAAGGCTATGTTTGTTATACGTTCAAGTAGGCTTGAGAGCGATATGGAGCCCCAAAGTGGTCAATATTAAATAAATAAGCACTTGTGAATCAAATAAACTATAAACTATATAAATGACACAAATTTACGAAATACGAAAAATAAGTAGTTCAAACTCAACTCGCTCTGAAATGAAATGTTGCTCCCTTTAGCTTTATTTCAAAAATGCCTTTTATCAAAATTCTGTTTCACGATGTCGCTTTTTTTTTTTTTTTTTTGTCCAGTAACATTGTTTTGTATATTTTGTAATGCCGCTTTTCCTTTTCCCCCCCGGGCAGCAGTGTCGCGCCGTCGCCCTCTTCACCACCTCTCAGCCAACCACACAACACCCCCCCCCCCCCGCCCCCCCCAGTTAGCACCTGTTAGCTAGCGCAAGCAACAACGTCAAAGTCATGTGTGTGTGTGTGTGTGTGTGTGTGTGAATCAACTGTGTCCGCTGCTGGAAAGTTTCAACGCAGTCAGCTGAGCGAGGGATGGCACCAAAATATGAATACAAATACCTCCTGAAAGTCTACATGTTCACTTAGAAACAGCTCGTTTTTTCTGTTTTTGTCTGAATCCTCGATCAGATTACTTGGTATGATGGGTATTCATTGCAGTGTGTGTGTGTGTGTCCATCATGTCCTGTTCCATCACTGTGTTCTTCATAATTTAGCAGTACGGGTCCCCATGCCAGTGACCTGACAATGAATAAGACATGGCTGCCAGGACCCCCCCCCCACCCACCCTCTCTCTCTCTCTCTCTCTCTGAATATATTGTTTTCTCATCTTCCGCTGTTCCAGTCTCACATTTTTCATTTCTGTCTCTCCCTTGGCATCTTATTGGTTGTATATAATTCTGTAACAGTGTAAAACTATGAATACAAATTATTGATTAATGACAGGTATCACATTGTAATTTGATGATCCTTCCTTAATTAGCTGCACTACATTTTTATTTCATTTTTTTTTTTTTTTCATTTTCAAAATACTCCCTGTAATGAGTTTATAATATGTTGGCAATGCGTTATTATCTTGTCTGTAATTCTTCTATAATTGTGCTCTTTCCATTATTTATTTTGTATAATTCTGTGTGATAAGTGTTGCCCCAAAATGTCCGTCATAACATGGAAAACGTGTTTTTTAATAATGAATCACGGCATTACGTGTGAAATACGTGAAAAGGCAAACCTGATTTTTTTTTTTTTGCATTTTAGCATCTTTCAGCTCATTGTTTTGGTTTTCACTGCTGGCAGCTTTACTGTCTTGATTCATCCACTGTCATTCATCCTGTTTTCAGCACAAAAAAAAAAGAATTATTGATCACCAGCCAATACCAACCAGCTCGCTCGTGGTCAACTTTATTTGTTTAGCGCAGAGAAAACACGAGAAGTTAACGGCGCAGCTTCCTCCAGACCGTCATTTCAACCACCGCTTCATTGCAGTGTGAGATACAGTCACTTATAGGTGCCATGTTATGCATTTAAGTTTTTATTCTGGGACTCCACTAGAGCAGCTTTGCATGATTCACAGTTCAGTACAGTCCTCATGTATCTTCTCCTGGCCCTTCATGCAGCCCCTCAGTCACCTCCAAAAACCTGAAGAGTAGTCCTGAGCAGAGCGCTCCAATAACTCAGACAGACTGAGCGGGTGGATGAGCGTCCCTGTACTTGGTGGGTGGTGCTGTGATTGAAGCAGATGACCTACTGGGGGGGGGGGGGGGGGGGGGGGGGGGGGGTGGCTGAGTGCGGTGACTGTATAGTTGTGACCTCACAACCTCACGGAAGTCCTGATGGCTCGTTTTAAAAGGCACAGTGTCTGAATATGAGCTGTGTACGTTTCTCCGTGTGACTGAGCGTTTTTGATGCTTTCCCAGTATTTATACAGCACCCAGACCTGCTTTATAGTCAAACAAGACATGGAGATCTCACTTCATGGGACCTTTAACCCTCTGGGATCACGGGGCTTAATGCTAATGTGCGCCACGGTGGCAAATGTATTTCGGAAGCACGGATGTTTTTGAGGGGGCAAAGGCGCCCATACCTGCCTGTCACGCAACAATCCCGTCTTGTAAATGAATTTTGATGGCTGGCCTCACAACCCAGGACGTCATCCTGCTCTTCCCTCCTCTGTGTCTGTCTGTCTGCCTGTCTGCCTGCCTGCCTGCCTGTCTGCCCGTCCCTCCGAGGTGTCAGCGCCGCGTGACTTCAGGGTTCGCGGCCTGAATCCCCTCCCCGCGACAGGAAATGAATAGGATAGCGCTCCTGCATTTATATTAATAACTTTATCAGTATTCACAAATCACAGCAGCCATCTCTCATTCATTTAAAAAAAAAAAAGAAAAGAAGAACGTGTCACTTGCATCGCGGATGTGGCGCTGGAATGCCGGCGTCCTTGACAGAAAGCTCTGGAAGATGTAGGCGTTCAGTGATTCAATTACTTCGGTTGGTTTTCTTTGATTTTACCCTCAAAAAGTTCAGTCATTTTGGAACACACACACACACATCCGCGCGCGCACAAACAAAAAACTGAGCTCAGCCATTGTGAAGGAAAACAATGCGTCGAGAAAGTTCGCCTTTGCGGTGGCCCCCTTGTGCGGAACGTTTCCTCCCTCAGAGACCATTCATACCTGCTGCACGGTCTCAATCACATAAGCCGCGGGGACTTGAAGAGTGTTTCAGGAGCTGTGAGACTGCGACATTAACAGCCTGGCCAAAAAGAGAGTTTTTCTCTCTCTCTGAGAGAGTCTTGAAACATCATTTCTGCTTTTTTGCTATTGTTCAAAATAACACTGCTTTGTGTAGTAATGTGGTTATTATTGCAGATTTCACTGGAACTGGTCTCAAGGCGACTCTCCCGCAAATGATTTTTTTTTTTTATATGGGGACAATGGGCCTCATGCAGCAACATCCTCTTAAATCTCTCTTATATTTTCTCTTCATTTGCTGTGAGGAGAAAATAAAGTCCAAGATCCAGATGCACCAAACGCTCTTGACCAATCTGAATCCGCTCTTACCCAGGTGTGCTGAATGATGAAGCCCACTTGGCCGTAAATTGGAGGCGCGTGGTGGATTGTTTATTCGCACGGGTTAGCGCCCCCCCCCCCCCCCCCCCCCCCAAACGAGAAAAAGAAGAAGAAGAAGAAGAAGAAGAGGAACTTCTGCAGCAGTGAAATGGAGGTACTGTTAACGTGACATAACATAAACGTGGGATTTTTCCATGGCGTCGCAGGGAAATCAAAAAACCCAGCAATGAACCGAAATGAAAAGAAAAAATACATTTTCAGAATTACCCTAAAACATATAATAATCTAAATGTTTTGGGGTTTTTTTGTTTCTCAAATTGCGGACTGTGAAAAGGAGATGTTCATTTTTATTTATTTTTGTCTTATCTTGGTAAGAGTGCTCTCGGACTTAGCTAAGAGGGGAGTCCCAGAACTCAGCGGGGCAACTAACGACAATGAGAGCAAAGTCGTGGATACCAACAAAAGTAGGAGGGAGGAAGTGTCTTTGTGTATTGCTTCCTGCGTGAGTCCCTCAGGAATATATGTTTTGATTCCTGCACAAAGTCTGCAGGTATAAAAACGCTGCATTATATAAATAAAAAAAAATGTCAGTAATACCATTGCATGTTAATGTCTTCCAAGAAGACTGCGTTGCACTGTGAGCAAATCCAGCACACAAAAAAATCAACAAAAATTTCAGGTGAAGAAAAATCTGGAGAATTGAATGAACACACGGTACGATGTGTGCGTGCACGATGTCGCACGGGTGCACGTGTATATGTGGGGGTTTTACACAAAATGTAATTAATTGTGTAATGAAAGCAGTTTTATAGTAGTGCGCATGCGCCGACCTTGTCACAGTGCAATCCCCCCCCCCCCCCCCCCCGGGGATCAATAAAGTATTTCTGATCCTGATTCTGATATTTACAGTTCTGAAATGAATAGATAAAAAACATTCAATTATATTGTATAAACGGATTGCTTGTATGAAACAGCTGGCAGTAGAATTTAATGAGAAAAAGGAAAAAAAAAAAAGCCTGAATGAACGCGCTGTAATCGCCCTGTGAACGCAGCGCGGCTGGATCAGGCTGCCAGGGCTGTTTCAGTCCACGTCCAGGCTGCAATAATCCTTCTCAAGGCCAAAATATGGATGAATCAGGACTCGTGTCAGGTTGTTTGAGTCAAATCTTGTCAATCTGGCAGCTGATCAGTTGCAAGCTTTGGTGTACTTGGTCCATCTTGCCGTGACCGCTGACCCTTAGAGTGGATCTCGATCTCTACTTATTAACTGAAACAGACTCTCGGAGCGCGTTTGCCTTACATCAGTCAAATCAAGTCAGAAATCATTCAGATGCGTCACCGAAACGCGTAAAAAAAACTTTTCAATGGGCTGCTTTTTTCACAGGTAGCCCTTGAATATGAAACGGAGCAGACTGTGTGTCAACCTAAGTGCATATACTGCTGAGAGGCTATATTTCATGGTAAGATACTTTCTCACTTTTTGTTTTTTGTTTATATATTTATTTTTTTAATTATTATTATTTTTATTTTTTTCTCTCTCTCTCATTGCTTGCCATGTGCATGGCTCGTGGGTGTAATAACAATGCATTTTGAAAAGCACTTTTTAATAAAATCCAGTCTAATGGTTAGAAAGGGACTGTGGAACAGAATAGAACCAGGAATGAAAAACCAAAGAGACAAAGAAACGAAATGAGAAAAGAAAATAAATAAATGAATAAATGAAAGATGTGCGTATGGGGTAAAAAAAATTTTTTTTTTTAAAAGTACAAAATTGCAATTCCTGGAAAAAACAAAAAAAGACAATAGTGAAAAAGAAAAGAAAAAAAAAAAACTTGGCCACGTTGGTCACCTTTGTCATGGCACTGATAATTCAGTTTGACTCATTTCAAACTGCTGCTAAGCTTGAGGCGTCATGGTGAAATGAATCCTCGTGCCTCATTAATACGACGCCACGCTGACTGATCGAATCCCGTCAGTTTCATTTCTAAACAAGATGGAGTGCGTTCGATAGTGTTGGGTTGGGGGGGGGTTTTCAGAGGGTGTTTTACCGATCAATGTTCGGTATCTGAACCGAAAGTTCGGCAACTCAGTGGACGTCAAGGACAGGAGGAACGATGTAGCGGCCTTTTAAATGCAGGAGTCGAGAGAGAGAGAGAGAGAGAGAGAGAGAGAGAGAGAGAAGCAGTGCAGAGACAAAAGGACGGGTGAAGCATGAGCATCCATCTCCTCTATATCCAGAAGTGAGGCGAACCTCCTGCACTCTTGTCAAAATGTGAATTTAGAGGTAAAAAAAAAAACGAACAAACAAAAAAATATCTCGATCGATTGAGCTTAGCGGTGGGGAACAGCTCGGTAAGACCTTGGCGCCGATGTGTGGGCGTTTCTGTAACAAGTGGCGTCAAACAGATGCGACGGCGTATGTTGGATTAGATATTAGCCTTGTGGTATTTCTTTTCCATTAAACGCAACCTGCCGACAACAGTTGGGTGTAAAAACTGCACACTGAAGTCCTCCAGCAGCCGCTTTACAGAGTGCGCCTTACTTTGGCTGCTGGTGTTTGGCAACCATCCACCCTGCCGGAGCGCTCCTGAGCAACGAGCTGACCCCCCCCCCCCCCCCCCTCACTGAAAAGTGAGGCGCAATTTACGCAGCGCTATCGACACATACAATGCAAACAAAAAAATAAATAAATGAAAAGACAACCGGTCATCCAGAGAGGCTGGGCTCCGTCTGCGGGGGGGGGGGGGCTTAGGCAAATACGAGTCCTCCGGAGCAGAATTAATTTTCACAATCCAGTCTGCAGGGGTGAATTATGAAACTCGTGACATTTTGCTACTAAAAAGCACAACTTTCCTGGTCATTTTTGCGATGAAACTGCGACCTCGTTGGGACGGGAAACGCGGATGCTTTGGTGACGAATCACTGTTAAACACTTTGCAGCCGCTTTGAGTCCAGCCAGAGACCTGTTGCATGTCACCCCCCCCCCCCCCCCCCCCCCACACACACACACACACACTCTCACACTCTTCCCCTCTGATTTCCCGTCAGCTCTCTCTGCTGTCACAAGTGTAGCAAAGGCACAAATGTCCCCCACCCCCCCCCCCCCCCCCCCCCCCCACAGTCCCTCCAAAAATGTGCGAGCGGCAATGGAAATGGCCATTCCACCCCCACAGCCTCGCTGCCTGATGATGGTGGCAACCTGTTGCTAACTCAGTTAGCGTGCCCCTCTCAACGGGGGAAGAAGCGAGCCAACACACAGCGAGAGGGGAGACAGACCCGGACCCCCCCCCCCCCCCCCCCACAGGTCACAGACAACAACGGGGATGGAACTTTGTGCAACAGAATGCAACGCCATGTGCCCTGCTGGAGTGCTCTTGTGCAAACAGCTGACCATGCAACCTCTGACCCCCCCCCCCACACACACACACACACACCCCAGCAAGCCTTTCCAATTAGCATCAGCCAATAAGAACCGAGCATCACACATGAATCCGCGTGCCGCTTATCAAGAACCTTCTGCTCCCCACGTCCACACTCAATGGGCAACTTCTCTCTCGCCCGCGCGCAGGCGCGCGGCACTCTCAAAAGCAAAACAATGTTTGCACCCGCGAGCCCCCAGCCGAGGCTATCTGCATTATAATAACAAAAACATTAAAAACATTAAAAAAGAGGGAAAAGTCCTTACCTCGAGCAGAAACAAACAGCGCGCGCGCCGGTCGCTCCTTTCGTCCGCCGCCTCTCTAGCGTGTGTGTGTGTGTGTGTGTGGAGGGGGGGGGGGGGGGAGACCAGATGCTCTGCTGCGCCCCTTGTGATCCGCCGCGTCTGTCTGTCTCCTTCTCCTTCTCCTCCTCTTCCTCTTCCTCCAGCAGGTGTGTGTGCGTGTCTGTGAGAGTG